>NW_005878077.1:0-8020 GCF_000147115.1 Myotis lucifugus | reverse complement strand
TCCAGTGCTGGGAGGATATTACCCTTTTACTATATAGGATAGAGGCCTGGTGCACGGGTGGGGGCCGGCTGGTTTGCCCTGAAGGGTGTCCTGGATCAGGGTGGGGGTCCCACTTGGGTGCCTGGCCAGCCTGGATGAGGGGATGATGGCTGTTTGCAGCTGGTCACACCTACTTCAGGGTGGGGGTCCCCACTGAGGTGCCTGGCCAGCCTGGGTGAGGGGCTGATGGCTGTTTGCAGCTGGTCACACCCCCTTCAGGGTGGGGGTCCCCACTGGGGTGCCTGGCCAGTCTGAGTGAGGGGCTGAGGGCCGTTTTCAGGCTGGCGGGCGACTGAAGCTCCCAACCTCTCCTTTTTTTTTTTATTTTTTATTCTTATATTTTTTTACCTTCTATGGCTGTCACTGGAACTGAGAGCCTGCTTTTTCTCTGAGGCTTGGCTCCAGCTCTGAGACCTAGGCCTGCTGAAAGCAGGTTTCTGGTTTGTTTGGGTTCTATAATCGAAACACTGTTTCAACTCCAGTTCTGAGATCCCAGCTGACTGAAAGCAGGTTTCTAGGGTTTTGTTTAGCTTCTATATTTGTAACATTGTTTCTTAGAGTGCAAGCTCAGAGGCTGGCAGCGGCAGGCGGGGAACGTTGGCTTCCTCCGTCACTGAAGCAAGCAAGCCTCCTGTTCACTTCAAGCTGCCTGGCTGCCGGCCGCCATCTTGGTTGGCAGTTAATTTGCATATCTGGCTGATTAGCCAATGGGAAGGGTAGCGGAGGTACAGTTAATTACCATGTTTCTCTATTATTAGATAGGATACTAGTAGCCCGGTGCACGAAATTCATGCACATTGAAAGGGAATTAATTAGAGGAACGTAATTTGGGCTCACTATATCAATAATATGTGAGCATGAGGCAGTCTGTGTTTCTGAAATTCAATGACATGAATTTTAGCTATTACTTTGCCAAAGAAATGGAATTTACAGATATCATTCAAAAGAGCATTCAGCTTCATATTAAAAACTCTGGCTACCAAGTCAGGTCTATTTTCAGCTTTTTGCCGGCGTTGTAAATTGTTTGCAGTATCTGCCCATTTGGGGTTGCATGTCATGGTTATGAATAAATCGGGCTTGCCATACCTCCTTACAATTGCCATAGCATCTTGATATCACTGCTGCATATTTCTGGGACTACCCTCAGAAGATGATGGAAGTATCATCATCTTACCAATCGGACCATTGTCCTTTTCAGATCTAAATTTGAGACAATCCATCAAACCACTATATTTTTCAACTCTCAACTTAGATTGGTTTGCTTTGATGAAATTTATCCTATTGGCCTCCATTTTTTAATATGAATCCACGATAAACTGTTGAATTAATTTTCCTGCATTTAAATTAGGATTTAACGTATCCCGCACAGAGAGATGAAATCCATAATACTGCATTTGTGTGACTCGTGTCCTTACATTTTGTCTAGCATTATTGTCAATGACACTGTCGTCTCTGAGTCTTAATGCAAAATCTGTTCCCAAACCTTTTCCACCATGTGGGAAAAGAATAGGATATGTTATCGCATCTAATGTAGAAAACAGGATATTGATTTGTTTCATTTGAGTGGCATTTGGATTATTAGGATCTGGTTTACAATGAATGAGCAAGTCCCTTTCAAAAGGAGGTTCTCTGTCTATGTTTATGAATATGACGGCAACCTCGGTTACACGGGGAGAATTATATCTACCCGGGTCACTGAGGAGGCAGTTCCTACCAGCATTGGTAGTACTTGTTGATGACTGTTCTCTTGACATATTCTGTCATCGCCACCGCCTTCTTTCAACTTCAAAGGCACGCTGGTCTTTAGACATTTTCTGTTGATAATGCCGGTGTTCTTCGGCATCAGAGCGGCGTTTTTCCAGTAGCTGGTGTTCAGATACATCCTGTCGCAGGCACCGCCTTCTTTCAAGATCAGATGCACGCTGCTCTGCAGACACTTT
Source organism: Myotis lucifugus (assembly GCF_000147115.1). Classification (NCBI taxonomy): domain Eukaryota; kingdom Metazoa; phylum Chordata; class Mammalia; order Chiroptera; family Vespertilionidae; genus Myotis; species Myotis lucifugus. The sequence continues at coordinate 6,041 of NW_005878077.1, read as the reverse complement.
CTGTCGATAACGCCGGCATCTTTCGGCTGCAGAGCTACCTTGTATCAACAGTTGTTCTTTAGACATAGTCCCACCTCTCTACTGTCACAGTCTGAGATGCAGGTGAATGAGAGTCCTGTCTATCAGGCCGCTGAGAGCTGTCTGACCAATGGCTGATTCTGGCTGATTCTGTGGGGGTGGGACTTCCTCCTCCCTGCTGTCAGTTTCCACAGCTGTGATGAGGAAGCTGGGGTGAGAGAGGGAGCTGTGCCCTCCAAGCCACCCTCTCTCTTTCGCTCTTCTCTATGTCCAGCAGTCTCCTGCTCTGCCAAGTCCTCCAAACCTCCCGCTCTCTGCCGGCTCCTCTCCCACTCTGCTCTCCACCAGCAAGGTCCCAGGAGCCTGCGGGCATGGTTAGGCGCGGGTGGCCGTGCCTCCCCAAACAGCAAAAGTCCCAGGAGCCTGCTGCATCGGCCACCTTCGCCACCTGGGGCCCTTGACACCTGCGTATGCAAATTAACCACCATCTTTGTTGGATAATTTGCATAGTCACTCGGATTGGCTGGTGGGCATGGCTGGTGGGCGTGGCTTAGTGTAGGGGAGGGACGACTAATTTGCATGTTTGTCTATTATTATATAGGATGGGATCAATTTAAGTGTAATTACTTAAAATGCACTCCTCCCCCACCCCTCATGGAGAGCTGAGTATTTTCCCAGACTGTTGTTGACAATGGTGGTGCTTAGGGACATAATGGATCTGTGTCAACTCAGTTCAATTAACATGTGATTATCTATTAGACACAGGATTTCTACATGTAATGGAGATAAAATATAATTATGAACTAGATCAGCAGTCGCGAAACTTTTGGACCTCACGGACCACCAGTTGGCAACCACTGCTCCAAAGATTTCCTTAAACCAGCAGTCGCCAACCTTTCAGACCTCACGGACCACCAGAGATCTGCAGACCACTGGTTGGTGACCCTGACCTAGATCATGCACTCTAGGATAATTTAAAAGTAATGGAAGAGACATAATACACAAAACAAATCATTCCAATTATGCAATAGGCACAGTGATAAATATATACACAAGACGTTATGGGAGAAATTGCATTATTAAACATAAAAGTAAAACTAAACCTCTGTAATGTCTATAAAAATTATTTAGTGAGCACCTGTTATATGAGAATATAATGCAAAATTCTAGGAATAAATCACTGAGGAACACAGAATTTTCTACTTGAGCCTCCCCTTCTGTTTTTACATGTTTTAAGGTTTTTTTCCTTTTATTTCTTAGGTAATTCCTTGCCTCCTTTCTTCTCATCCTTAATACTAGTATATATATCTATATCTATATCTATGTATCTATCTATATAAATAAGATATTTTAGCCACATGATTAAAATTTAAATGTGTATTCCATCTCAATACCATTTTATCACCTCATTATGACTTAACTCTATTTTTTTGTTGTTTGTTAGCTCTATATGGAATACAAAGGGTCAAGAAATGCCACCACTCATAAACAAAGAATATTAGTATTTCAGGAGATTTGAAACATCATTCTAAAATTCATACCAGTAAGCTATTCATACCTGTGTGCCAATCGGCACGTACCCAAAATTCAGATTACCAGATAGAATAATCTTTTGGAAAAGTTTTCATTTCTTCCCTTTGTTTCATTTGTGTGTGTGTTTCAAATAGGATGTTAAAGGAGTTTTTGTTTTGGGATTTTAATTGATTATAAGTGAATCATCAAAAAGCAACTTAAGAGAAAATGTAAATACTTTTTTCCTTACTGGGTTTAAAACGTCTTATCTAGAATAATTCAACTCAGCTGTGAGAAAGCACTATAAAGAAGTCTTTGTGTTATCTGAAATTAAATGTAGTCATGTGGACACGTGAGGGAAAGAAGCCTTGAATGCCCACTTTAAGAAAAAAATTACTTGAAAATGACTTTCCGCAGAAAGCCTTTTCTCACCACTCCTTCCCTGGCTGGACAAAGTATCCTGCATTTTTGCTCCCATAAAGACCTGTAAAGGTCTAACATGTTTTTTTCTATCTAAAAATGGATAATCTATTTTGTGATAATTTGACATTGTTCCTGAAATTAAGCAAATTCACCCCCAAAATTGAAAGGTCACATTTCATGATTAATTGCTTAGAAGATTTTGTTTGTTTTGTTTTGTTTTCCAAAAAGGCTGTCATCATTTTTGCTATCAAATTCTGCAGTCTTTAGGGCCAGCATAATGGTGATCTTGCCAAGAAAAAAAAATCATCATTTAAAATCATTTAAATTCTATGAAGTGAAAATATTATTCTACAAGACCATTCCCATTAGCGAAAAAAATGTTTTCTTGGCTCTTTTAAGTATAAAAATTTAATAATAGAAGAGCTATCAAATGCAAATTTGATTCCTTTATAAAATAATCACAAGAAATTAGTGCTGGGAAATTTTAATGAAAGCATGTTATTTTATAGTTTTCAATTTACCTATTATTCTAAAACATCCATAGTTTTGTAGCAAGAGGACATATTTTCTTTTCCATTAATCCGTAAGATAGATAGATATATATATATTAAAGAAAAGCAAACGGTGTTGACAGAAGTAGTGAAATGACCACTGAGACCAGAAAGTTCATTTGCTCTACTTATGCTGACACTGTAGCATGAAAATGCTTCTGTCCTCAAAGTCTTGATAAATGTTTCCTATTTTAGAAACATGAATTCCTCCAAGGTGCCCCTAGAGGAAAGCTCTTCAAGCTTTCATGATTTTCTCTAAATGTTTAAAATCATGCTCTCCTTCTGTGTTCTGAGTAACAATCACTGGCTTCTTTCCTGGAAATAAAATCTGCTTTACCCTTTTTCTCCCACTTATTGGCGTTATGCTGTGTCCTGCTTTTTTTCTAAAATCATAATTTATTTTTGTCATTTAAGGGATAAAAAGGATAAAGTATAGTGGTTGTTTACTTAAACATTATCACTGAGGTAAAAAAACAAACCCTAAAATTTAAATAATACAGAAAATACCTACACAGTGATTAATAACTATTCATATTACTGGATATTAGTATGACCTACAAAAAATCTTATTTCATTAATTTAGGATATATTCAAGAAAGAGATGTTTCTTATATTTAATACACATTAGTAATATGACATATGTTTTACCTAAAATCCAAAATCAAGTAAACATTTTGAATAAAGTATACAATATTGAATTATAAAATAATTTTGTGAATTAATATATTCAATATAATACATTAATATGTGCACACTAACTTGGATATTTAATGGCATGACAAACTGCTTGCTATGTACATGAAAAAAATTACAAAAAAAAACACATAGAGTAGGATCCTAATTATGTTAAAAATACACATAATTCATAGAAATGTGTAGAAAAATATTAGAAAATGATTTATAAACGGTATAATTTTATACTTAAAATGATATATGTTATATATATAAGCAAGAAGTAAATATAAAGGCAAAAATAAATAATCGCAAAGATTATTTCATGTATATAAATACATGAAATAAAGTAAATACAATTTTTAAATGATATACATGACATAATTTAAAAGGGAGAAACACTGTACTACAAATATGACAAGGCATTAATGCATATAATTAACACAATATTGTAGTTACCTGTAGGCATATCATATTTTTTTAAATGTGGTTTTATAGAATTTTAGAGAGAGAGGAAGGGAGAGGGATAGAAAGATAGAAACATTGATCAGCTGCCGCCTGCATGCCCCCTACTTGGAATCAAGCCTGAAACCCGGGCATGTGCCCTGACTGGGAATCGAACCAGTGACCTCTTGGTGCATGGGTCCATGCTCAACCACAGTGCTACATTGGCTGGGCAGCATATCATAATTTTTAATAGCTCTTGTGAATTAAGGGAACTAACATTTCTTGGATAAATCTCCATTATTACATGTAAGGTACTGTGATAACAATTTTTATACTTATACTGTAAAATCCCTACAGAATTTATAATTAGGCATTAATAACTTTATTTGAAAGATAAAAAAGTAATGCTCAAAAGGTAACTAATTTACCTCATGTCAAACAGCACATAAAGGTGCATTGGAACGGAGCTCTGTTTTGCACCAATGTAACTGAATTCAACAAAAATCTATTGAACAGCATTAGCATTTATAAAATTATATGAGACACAGAAAAGTGAATAGATGTGGACACAACATATATGGGTTATCTTTGCATATTAGGAAGTTAGTATTTAGAGGAAGAGAAAGACATATTCATTTTGGTTGCAAGGTAGATTTTCCCTAACAAAAATATCACATATGTGCTAATAAAATATTTTTGTTTCAAAATAAGATATTATATTTGTCTAGGTACATTTGGCAGGCTAACTTTTTGTGGACAGATATAGGGAGGAAGGTAAAAATGACATGAACTACAGGGCTAAAACATATGAAGTGAAAGATGACTGGACAGCTGTTTGGTGAGAATGTGAACAGAGTCAAATATTATTCAGTCAAATCTCTGCAGAGAAGTAGAAGATGTGACCTATATATTTTGAACTATGTTGAGTTAGTATTTTGTGCCACACTATAGTATGTGTGTATATACACCAATAAGTGAAAGGGCATTCTAGGGGCTCACATATTACTGCTCCTTTAGTTTCGTGTCAGACTTTTAAAATTCAGTTAAGACTGAAATTCTTTGATAGATTAGCTAGAATTTATTTCTAGTTATTTTGTTAGAGCCTAAAGCACTTTTAATAGATTATGGCCATATTCATATAAAAGCACTTAAAAAATTATACCCATGGTTTTTCAAATAAAATATCAACTGTTGAATAGTGTATAATACATTCTGAAATATTATGATTTCCATAATGACTTAATGATTTTATGTACTTAGTAAAATGATTATTCATTCTAGGACTAAGTGATCTTTAGTATGTTTCCTTAATTATAACTCTCATATGAATTTATAATTTACATGCTTAATTATAGAGATATCAACCTCTCACTCCAACCCACGTTGGATATTTTAATAACATGTTATGAAATAAATGTTTTTATTAAGGCAATATACCAAAATATCTATGACAGTAGTACTTATTCTTTTTAGCAACATTTTTCTAGCACATATAAAAAAGTAAACCATTATTAATAAATTGTATTTAAAAATCACTAGTGAAAAAGAATCTGTAATTTTTCATCAGAGCTCTTTGTGAGCATCAAATAATTGTTGCCACATAGATTCGGTAGTGAGAATTTAAGGGAAGCCTAAAATATTTTAAGTCTTGGTAGGTCAAAAGAAACTTCAATTGGAATGTTTGGGGACTTTCCAACAGAATTAAGATTCTTAGTGATAATAGGTAGCGATTATCCAAGGAAATCTAAACAAAGTCTACCTCTTGAATGCTTCTGAAGTGAACTTCTAAACTTCTCAGAGTCATAACGGAACTCACACCTAAGAGAATTTCAAGCTCTACTTCCTTCTAACTTCTGAACATCTCCACATGGATGTGTTAGAGGTGTCTCAAACCTAACATGCTCCCAAAGGAGCTCCCAGTAGCCTTTCAAAACAAATACTCCAAAATCTCAAAACGTATACTTCAAAATGTCATCCCCATTTCTGAACTGTGTGAGTCCCCTTTACAGTTTTCAAGAATATTGACATAGGAGTCCTTGACCTGAGTGCTAAGCATTTATTTTCTGCATTCACCAATCACTGGACATGGGTTGCCCTGTAAAGAGGATATGACCTAAGGTGATGCTACTCTCCAATGTGGAAGGGAACCATCTGTGAGCCATCAGTCATCATCATTCTCACCAGATGGCACAATGCATTATTCCATCTAAGAAGAAATGACGTTTATGTTACACATCACTGCATCCACTACAAATACCATCTAGAGCAATTGAAAATGTTGTGTCATTTTACACATGTTAATTTTATTATTTACATATGTCATATTTAGCGAGGAGTTGCCAAAGTTCTAAGCATATTTTTTAGTCATAGGTAACTACATTGAAATTTACCTCTGATGCTATACAACAAATGCAAGTG
>NW_005878076.1:0-8021 GCF_000147115.1 Myotis lucifugus | reverse complement strand
TGTATTTAAAGGGCCAGAAGGTTGCGAACCACTGGTCAGTAAAGTTTCTGCAGACTGGGGTGCAGTTGCAGCTTAAGTTAGCTGGCTCTTTCGTGTTGGTGTTGCTGGATCGCCTTGCCTACCCACAAAAAGAAAAATGTAGGGCCGTAATTTTCGCTACTTAAGGGGGGAAATTAGCGTTTATTGAGCGCCCTCTTGTGTTAGACACTATTTCGTTGGCTCCCCAGGAGAGTTTCAGTGCGGAATTACCCTCTTTATTGTGAGTTGAGGCCAAAGAGTAATTTGCCCAAGGACACGGTAGCCAGGTGGTAAAACCACTGTTTCTAAATGTAGGCTGCAGTTTCTGTATCAAGTTAACAGAAGTTACTTTATTAAGTGGGGACTGCAGTCATTTCTGCCTGGCTTAAAAATCTTTAGTGGAGCCCCAAGTGTTTGCAGAATGAAGCCCAAGCGTTATATTGGGCCCCCGTCTAACTTTTCAGCCTCATTTCCCCTTTTTTCCTATGTTATACAGCCCTTTTGCTATACAGGGTTTATTCCTTGCCTAGGGAACTGGAGTTTCCGGGTTTGCCCTACAATATACAGTGAGTATTACAGAAACTAGTCTGAAGGAGTCAGAGCTTGGGTTTGAATACCCTGATCTATCCCTTATTGGCTGAGTAAATCTTGAGGGTTTCTTACTGTCAACAGGATCTACATTTCCTTTTCTATAAAATAGAAATAATAGTGTCTCCTCAAAGGGTGGTCATGAGGACCAAGTGAGATGATTTCTACATAGCATTGCTTGGTAACTTTATGCTTCCTTTAGTATGTGTTAAAAAAAAAAGTGGTTTCCCACCATGGCTCAAAAGTTCTTTGACAACAGAGACCTTTATTCCCAACAGAGACCATTATTTTTTTCTTCACAGCACTTTGTACTGTGCATTTCATATATGAACGGTGCTCAGTGTTTGTGGATGGATGAATCCTCAGGTTCCAAACCTAGAGAATGGAGAAAGTATGTATCCGGACAAAAGCAGGGTAGTTTGGTGATTGGGTGATTTGAAGTCCTGGTCCACCATTTATGACAGTATATGTAAACGTGCCCAGCAAAATATTTTACATAGAGCAGGTAATTAATTCATGTTTGTTTTATTTTCCCCAGATGTAATCTTCACGAGCTATTTAATCACGGAGACTCTCACTTTTAAAGAGACATAAACATGAGACTTTTTAATGTGAAATTATGTATTTATTTATTTATAGATACCGGTTTTTTTTTCTAATCCTCACTAAAGGATATGTTCCTATTGATTTAGAGGGAGAGAGAGAGAAAGAGAGAAACTAGTACCACTTACTACCATCTGACATTTTATATATTTATGTTTGTCTCCTCTCTGTGCAGAATTTCATATCCATGAAGGCTGGGACTACTTTGTGCACTGCTGTATCATCAACATCCCAACATCTAAAATACTTCTGGGCACATACTAGGTTCTCAATAAATATTTGCTGAATGAATGAATGAGCCAATGAGGAAGATAAGCTGCTAGATTGAGAAAAAAACAATGGCTGTGATATGGAAATCAAGGAAGAAGTATTTTAAGGAGGAAAGTGCTCAGTAGATGTGCCATGGAAATGGCCATGGATCTGGCTGGAAACGATACAACTGATGTAAGCACAAAGCAGGTCACAGGGTAGAGCTGCACTGGTCAGTGTGGCAGCCACTAGCTGCATGTGACTATTAAGCACCTGAAATGCTTGCTTAAAGGACTGGCTTAAATATAACAAAGTTCAACTGGGTAATATTGTAGCCAAGTATGGCTGGGTAGCCCAGTTGGTTAGAGCATGGTCCCAGTGCACCAAGCTTTCAGTTCGATCCCCGGTCAGGTATATGCAAGAATCAAGCAATGAATGCATGAATGTTTCTCTCTAAAATCAATGAAAAAATAAATTGTTTTAAATATTAAAAGCTGGGAAGTTGGTGGCATGTTTGAAAAGAGCAAAAAAGGAGAGCATTTGAAATGGTATTACATAAAAACATGTCTGTAATAGGTAAGAGGCAAAGACAATTAGAACATAGGCAACAAAAGTTGCCTTTCAAGAGGAAGAATACTATAGAATAAATTATTGGATGTTTGAGATAGAGAGAAAAGCCAGTCTTTCCTCGTTAGTGCCGAGAAGTTAGGCCATATAGTTTGGAGAAATTGAAACAGCATCTGAGGTTCTGCTAAGTTCCAAATTCTAAAAAATTTGGAAAATTAAAATCAATAAGTTCAAACTGGATGAGCTTGCCATTGTGATTTATCTACATAAGAGAAAAGCAGTCTTAGAAATCAGTTGCTGCTTGCCCATTTGGAAAGGGGTTTTTTCTTTTTTGATAATCCTCACCTGAAGATTTTTCAAGACTGGGAGAAAGGGAGGGAAGGAAAGGAAGGAGGGAGGGAGGGAGGAACATCAATGTGAGAGACACATCGATTGGTTGCCTCCCTCACAAGCCCCGGTGTGGGGCAGGGATGGAGCATGCAGCCCAGGTACATGCCCTTGATCAGGAATCGAACCCAAGACCCTTTGGTTTAAGGCAGTGATGCCGAACCTATGACATGCGTGTCAGAGGTGACACGGGAACTCATTTTTTTGGTTGATTTTTCTTTGTTAAATGGCATTTAAATATATAAAATAAATATCAAAGATACAAATCTTTTTTATACTATGGTTGCAAATATCAAAGAATTTCTATATGTGACACGGCACCAGAGTTAAGTATGGGTTTTTCAAAATGCTGACATGCCGAGCTCAAAAGGTTCGCCATCACTGGTTTAAGGGCCGACAGTCTAAAGGCTGAGCTATACCAGCCAGGACAAGGTTTTTTTTTTTTCTTTTAATTCCAGTGATGCATTACTGAAATAAGAGCATATTGTTACACAGAAATAAGAATGTACTTCTTAAAGGGATATAATAACTTGTATATACTACTAGAAATTCCATACACTCCAATGAAATTCCATTCAATTTGAATGGATAGTCTGAATATTTACTTAGCACTTATGTGCCAGACACCATATTAAATATTTGAGTCAAGAATTATTTATAATCTTTTTGTGAATGAGGATAAATTTCAAGAGATTAAGCAATTTAAGCAATGTCAGAGCCTATGAGGGTGGAGCTGGAACCCTAGGAGCAGGGCTGGGAGACTACTGAGGTGCCCCTAGGAGCCTGGTTTGCCTTACTGTAGTGCTGGTCCTGCCAGGGAATCTTAACCTTATTCTTTAACCTCTATGCTATCTTAACTTCAATGTACCTCAAGCAGTTCAAGTATTAATGCTTTGCCACTTTAGTAGGGTCTAACAGTTGAAATTAATAATCACACCATCAATTCTAAATTTACACATCACTTCCTCAAGGACCTTCCTGATCCCAAGTTTAGGTTAGGCATACCTTGTTTTTCTATTGCATTTTATACTTATAATTTATAGGCTAAAAGACGGAACTTTAAAGTCAGATCTTTTGAGATACTTAAAGGCTGAATTATTTTGAGTAAATTTTCCTTATCTGTAAAAAACGTATTAATAGTACCTATAACTTAGTTGTTTAATTCATGTAAACTGCATTCTGTTCGGCACAAAGTAGGTACTTAGTAGTATTTGGTAAAAGTTAAGCACTGCTTTAAGAAATGTATGGGATAGCACCTTATGCTAATTTTCAGTTCAGAAACTGGGTAGAAATGATTGGCCATACATCTCTATTTCCCATGTTTTCAAAAATGTTAATGGTGCAGGTAGTCTTACATGAATATGGTTCCTAAAGTTCATTTCTTAGGAAACAAGCACATATTTTCTCAAGTATATTAGGACTCATTAGGTAGTGAGTGGCAGAAACCCAGCTCAAACTGGCTTAGGCAAAGGGGATTTGGTTCATTAGATACCAGGGTATCACATGAAGTTTTTACAACCAATAAATGCTAAAGGAAATCTATAGCTAGACTTCAGAGACATTCGGAGGCAGAGATTTGAACAGCTCTAGAAATTGATCTTATTTCTGTGGGGTAAGCTTCACTCTCTCCTGGCTTCTTTCATAGACAAGGATACATACACCATCAATTCTACAATATCCTGTTAAAGTCCACCACCAGAAAGGAACTAACACAGGCTGTCTTAGTTCTCAAGTCCAAAAATCCTGGAAAAGTGTTGTGACTGGCCTATCTTAAAGTCAGATGCCCATCTCTAAGCTTGAGTGAGGTGTCTCCTTTGAGATGATCAGCTGTGGCCAGGAGAGCCAGGTTTATAAAAATAGGGCAACTTCCATTCAACCACATGGCTGAGAAAAAGAACTATTTCCTACAAAAGGAAAGCCATATACGCCAAAGTAGCAAATTACTGTATGTAACACGTATCAAATAAGCCCTTTTCTTTTAAAAGGAAATGTTTTCTGCCCCCCAAACCCATTTTCTTTTTAAAATGTTTTTACTGATTTCAGAGAGAGGGGAAAGACAAGGGATAAAGAAACATCAATGAGAAACATTGATTGGCTGCCTCCTGCAAGACTCCCACTGAGGACTGAGCCCACAACCCGGGAATGTGCCCTGTGAACCAGTGACCTCTTCGTTCATAGGTCGATGCTCAACCACGAGTAACGCCAGCCCGGCCCATTTTTCATTATACAGCCAAATCCCTGACATTCAAGGGATTGCTTAACCTTTTAATATCCAGTTAAACAATATACCTTAGTGCTTATGACATGCCCAGCATTGTACCAAATGTTCTGTAAGTGAAGTTTAGAAATCTATCAATTTTTTTTTGTTAATTCTTACTCGAGGACATTTTTTCCATTGATTTTTAGAGTGGAAGGGAGGGGGAGAGACATCAACCAAGGCTGGGGACTGAGCCTTTGATCAGAATTGAACCAAAGACCTTTCAGTTTGAGGGCCAACACTCTAACCACTGAGCAAACCCACAAGGTCTCCTCTATCAATTTTTGATGAAAGAACAGTTAACATGGCTAAAAGAACATTTAAGAAGGAAAATAGAGCCTGAGACGCAAGTATTCATAAAAAAGCCATACCAATGATACAACTGTTTTACTGGGCTCAACAAACTTGGGCAACTCTTTTTACTTTCTAAAATTCTTTTTATGTAAACAAAATATATTTCCAAAGTTTGCAGATATTTAATAAATTGGGGAGAGATACAATACTTGTTTGGAAAGACAACTCTTTAAAGAGCAAGTGAATTCCATTCAGGAAGAAACAAACAAACTGTATTTCCAATCCATTTATTTCTTAAGCTATCAAATACTTCTCTTTCAAGTCACTTTTTCGGTGTGTATTTATTTAGAGAGCCTTTTGGAAATGAATTAATAGTCTTTTTTATTCTGTTGACTAATTCTTGAGGATGTTGAGAAATCTCCAGATAACCTGTATGTTTTCTCTTAGGAACAAACTTCAGAGCCTCTTCCCAACTACCAGTGTTTTTCAGACATAACAAAATACGTGTTACTTGATCTATGGTGAGATTTTTTGTACCAGTGTCCCACTGTAAATATTTATCTAATGGAAAGCATTCTGTTGCCAGTTTCAGCCGTTTTGCCTTGGCTAGGGATGCGCCTGGCTGCATGTTCTTATCAACAAAAGATCCCACTATATAAATTTTGTCATGCTTGAAAGTAGTCATAACATTGGGAGAATCTGCAGTTAGATATATAATACTGTCCTTTGGAAATAAATCTACGTGAGACTTTTCTGTTGCTGTTAAAAGCAATTTGTTCCATTTTTCTCCATAACGTTTAATTAACTCTCTACGAAAAGGGCTATCTGGTTTAAGATTGCAGAAATGAATATGGAAAGGATCGACATCTCTTCTGTTCCATCCTTCGCTTTCTAGAAGCTGAGAAACAGTATACTGCAGTTCTTTTGGTTTCATATAATCATCATAAGCCATGTCAAAAACCAAAGGTTGTCCAAACTGCATGGCCTGGGCACCCTTCCAGCCCATTGCTATGTCCATATTCCTATCCCAAAGTCGTAGAAATAGAAAGTCTTGCTGTTTTTCTTGGTTAGTGGTTTCTAGCAGCTGGTCTTGTATTGCTTTTTCCCTTGCTGCTGCTTTCATTTCCTTTTTTATTTGCTTAGCTTTCTTCATTTTCTCCCTAAGATATAAATATTTTAAATATTTTTTTTTTGATGATTTAGAATCACATTCCATAATGGTTTTGAGCTCTTCTTCACTGATGTGTTCTGGTACTTCCCTGCCAAGCAATCTCCACATCTCAATTAATTCCCTAGTGGCAGCTACAGGATCTTCATCTTTGGCACTTGAAACTGTTGAAACACCTTCTTGCACACTAGATTTCATTGTAATTTTCCACCCATCCAATTCCAGCTGTTCAGGTGATGTATTTTCCTTTTTAGGATAGGATTCAGCTGGTATTTTGGAAGACATGTGTCTGTGCAGAATCGTTGAATATAAAACCCTTCTCTTCCTATTAAGGGTAAATGGCACCAAAACTCTGGCAAAAGGTCTTATGAAGGTGATACCAATACTCATTTTGAGGAAAACAGGCATGTAAGAAAACCCCTATAAAAGAAGAAAAATGTCATGAAAAGTTAAAGATTAAAAAAACCCTCTAACTACAAGTATAAATTTGAGACATTCAAATGCAATCAATTTCTGAAACACAAAGTGGAATCTTAGTACAACTTTATTTGCTGCACCATTAATTTTTCCTAGACTCCTGTGGCCTAGAGTCTATGATCACTCACTAAGCAAAAGTGTAAAACTTATTTGGGTTCTTATTTTAGACATGAATTTCACTATTGCTTTAGGCAAAAGGGTACTTTGAAGTTCCTTCAGGGCCCAGAAAATCAATATTACTAGGTAACAGTTATATATCACTAATGTGGCTAAGGTCATGATGTTGTATTCTTCTCCATTCTATACTAACCCCGATACAGAGTGGATCACCCACTCTGTACAGACCCAAACATAAGATCCGTACCATTAGCAACACGTGAAAACAAGGGGCAGAAAAGTTACAGAATATGACAACTGGTAAAAAAGCACTTGGGAGCTTCTCTACCAAGGCTCTCACATTTCAAAACAGAAATATAAAGAGATCTACTGATTTTAAAACAAACAAACCGCCTTTCCCTAGTCCAGACTTTATTTTGCAGCAAATAATGTTACTGCCAAACAAAATGTCCAAACTGAGGGAAAATATATATAAGCTCCACAGTTTATCCTATAGGTCTGGGGTCCACAAGACAATGAAGACCCTTAAAGATGTGAAACTAGTGCCAGATTTGAAGGGGGGGTGGCAATGGGGGGAGAAGGAATTCAACTTTTTACAAAATGCAACTAAAATATTTGAAAATTTTCTTCCTTTAGTGACTCTGTATGCTCCTGAGTCTCCTTCCTCTGACCTATGCACTGATGCTCAGATGCCTCATCCTCTCACCCCCTTTAAAGGTGGATGTGGCTCTAACCGGTTTGGCTCAGTGGATAGAGCGTCCGCATAGAGCGTTGGCCTGCGGACTCAAGGGTCCCAGGTTCGATTCCGGTCAAGGGCATGTACCTTGGTTGCGGGCACATCCCCAGTAGGGGGTGTGCAGGAGGCAGCTGATTAATGTTTTTAACTCTCTATCCCTCTCCCTCTGTAAATAATCAATAAAATATATATATTTAAAAATAAATAAAGGTGGATGTGCCTCTAATTTCTGTCCTTAGCCTTTTTTTTCAATCTAAACATTTTCTCTATGGGGTTGGATTTATTTCTGTGGCTTCAATCACCATGAATCAGAAAACACCTCAAATGCAACAAGCTGAAATAATCTCTCTGCTTTGCCTTCCCAATCTGCTGCTCTCCCCGCACTGTTTTAGGGAGGGACACCGCTTTCCATTTACTTCCTGAAGCCAGAAACGGAGTCATTCCTTATTGTCCTCTCTCACACACAGCATATCAAATCTATTGGTGTTACATTCATTTTACTTTCTAAATACTTCTTGAATCCATTCACTTCTCTTCTACCCCATTTCTTTCTCTCTCTC
>NW_005878075.1:0-8022 GCF_000147115.1 Myotis lucifugus | reverse complement strand
CATTTTTACCTTTATTAAGTAAGACGTTTACCGGTGTACTTGCATTCTCATTTAAAATTTCAAATAACTTTATGAAAATCCCCTCTGGAAATCCCTGGCACTTCCAATTGACATTCTCATTGCTGAGTTAATTATCTTTCCTCCAAAGAAGCTATAAAGATCCAGATTTCTCCATTTCTAACAGTAGTACCACTTGTTTCTCTAAGTAATATGTTAGACTTATCTTTTAAGCACCCCTCTCCTTCTGTTCTCAACCTTTCAAATGGAAGTTTCTATGAAATTATATATATTTCTATTTATTGTTATTTATTTGTTATTTACTTATCATGCCTACAATGTTCTTATAAAGAGCAAGTTCAAATAGCAATTTATTCATGTGTCTACTCACCTTTTAAGAATTTTTTACCCAAATTTTTAATACACCTCCAACATTTTTTAAACTCTCTTTTTTTGCATATATGATTTTTAACCTCTTCCCATCCTTACATGATCTTCACAGCGATAAGTGTTTGCCTCTTTTCTAGCAATACAGTAGCTTAATCATCGGCTACTGGCTGCTCTGTTGGGTATTCTAGAAATTTTGAAAATTGACTATGGCACTCACTTATTCAAATGTCTATAGTTTTCCCTTTTTCACCTAAATATAAATTGGTCATTAGTAACATTCAAGGGTCTTTCCATCTACAACCATAATGTTCAATAAGCTGTAACCCCAAGAATCTATTTCTGTCTTTCAACAACCTATAAATTTTGCTTAACCCAATTGAAAAGAAGGCTGAACATGACTGTGTTCTTAAATGGCACTTCTTTTAATCATCTCCAGTTTTATATTAAAATGCTATTGAGAACTGGGATTAATTATTATTCAACTTTATATTCCCCCAAAAACCCAGAACAGTGGTTCTCAACCTTCTGGCCCTTTAAATACAGTTCCTCATGTTGTGACCCAACCACAAAATTATTTTCGTTACTACTTCATAACTGTAATGTTACTACTGTTATGAATTGTAATGTAAATATCTGATATGCAGGATGGCCTTGGGCGACCCCTGTGAAAGGGTCATTTGACCACCAAAGGGGTTGCAACCCAAAGGTTGAGAACCGCTGCCCTAGAAAGAATAAGACTCAATTTATTTAAAATATTTTGACTATCTACTAGTAAAAAAAAAGTATTTGGAGTCTCAACTACATGGGAAAGATAAAATTACTAAGGCAATTTGAAATTTTATCTAGGGAAAATACCACCCATAACATTTCAGGATGTAATAATCATGCTTAAAATACACATTATGGCATTTCAATTTGAAAGCTAAATAAAGGGAGTTTTGTGTAAGTAGAAAGAGAAAATCTTAATAGGACCAGAATGGATCCCTAGCCCCCAATATTTTTCAATACAACACATTGGCCTTAATTCCTCACCCTTTTGATATCTGAAATGACTTTAATAATCAGAATATGTAAAAATAGCATAAGCAAAGAATTATTGAAGTAATGCTTTAAATACTGCTTTGATTAAGTCCATGCAACCATAGCATTTAATCTTCTTTAGTCTATCTTAATGCCAGAAATGGTATAGAATTGTTTGAAACCAAAACTTTTGTTTAAAGAGAAACAATGATTTGCAATCTGCCTCAAAAAATGGTTTGTGTGATGCAGAATAAATAATTAAAAGAGATGGCATTCCACTGGAAATTGTATCCACCCATTAAAATACTTAAAGACTGAAACAGCAATGGCATTGGCTTCCCTTCTGCTCACGATCAATACATAGAGTCTTAAGTAATGCTTTTTACTCATAAATCTTCCTATTTTGCTTCAGCTGATTCAAAAAATTAAAAAGGCTTTACTTTTTTTGTTCTTCCGCAATACCTCTGCCCACAGTTCTGGATCATAGACCTTGACTGTTGAAAACCATAAAATTAAAAAGACAAAAAAAAATCCATTTCAGTTAAAACAGTTTTGTGGAAGAGCAGGTGGCTGATAAAAAGCCCCACTCCCTGGTGCTGAGGCAAAAACAGCAGTGAGAATAAAGAGCACCCTTTCCTGCGGAGTTTAAATTAAATTCAGATTTGTTTCAGCAGGGCCTTGATGGTGTCTCTATGACTGGGATGCTTTGGCTTAGCTGATGTCTCCACAGGCTTTTGCTGTGTCGAAGCCTATGTAGTCATGTTGTGCCTTCAATAAAATGGTATGAGTGATAACCAGCTGCTATATGTATTAAATGTGTAGCCATTATGTGTGACCTTGTGCGACATGTCATACACGTGCAAGCTATAAGGAAAATACCACATTAATACTGTGGTAGTTGCCTTTTGTATTTATTGCCAGCATTTAGTCTTTACCACTTTACTTTTTCAACCTCAGCTGCCAATCTCACTGCCTCATATGCAGCTGAATCTACACAGCCTGGAGAAACTCCTTCTGTCAGTAATTAAGGAGAAGCCTGCCTCTGGATGAACTGCCATTGTGCAAGGGGGAGATAGCAGCCACCGTTAACACAGTGGTGCTTTACTGGTAGTAACTTTTAATTGATGTTTCTTGTAGTCACCATAGAAAGGGAAAAAGAAGTTAAAGAGGGATGGAAACTTGACAGGTAAGAAATCAGATACTCTCTGTTTTGTTTATTTCTCTTATTTCTCTTATAAAACAACTCTTCCTATGTCCCTTTTGTGTATTTGGTAAGGCTTAAGAGCTGTCAGCTTTTCATGGCATTAAAAGCAGACTAGAATAATGGACTAGGCCTCCCAAACAGTTAATGTGTTTTCACTGCAAAACTCAGTCATGTGTGCCCAGCCAGTGTGGCTCAGTGTTTGAGCGTCGACTTATGAACCAGGCAGTAATAGTTCGATTCCCAGTCAGGGCACATGCCTGGGTTGCAGGCTTGATCCCCAGTAAGGGATGTGCAGGAGGCAGCCGATCAATGATTCTCTCTCATCATTGATATTTCTAGCTCTCTCTCTCTCCCTTCCTCTCTGAAATCAATAAAAATATATTTTAAAAAAACATAAAAAACCCCTCAGTCATGTGCTATCTTTCAGCTGCAGGCAACGTAGGGATGGACTTTTTTCCACTACCTGTCTCCTTTGGTATGTCTTGAATAACTCAATACAGACAAGATAGAATATGCAGGCAAGGACATTTAATCCAGTAGCATGTATATTTACTTTGTGGGCCATGAAATATTAAATCAAAAGTGGTTCCATTCTAATTTGGAAAAATTTCATATTACAAAGGCTAGGTAGTTTTAGATGTTATCATAAGATGCCCTAGATGTTTTATAGTAGAAGAATACAATGTAATTTTTATGTTATATTTGATGTAAAAATGGTCTTAGGATGTGTGTGTGTGTGTGTGTGTAGCCAGTTTAATGGGAAGTCAAGTGAATCATCTTGGGTGAAAAAAAAAATGGAAAAAAAACCCTACAGTGAGCATAATAGAAGAAAATTGAAATAGAAATTTAAAAATTACTAATTCAACTGATTAATAATTGGAAGACTAAGACCCTTTTTCCAAATAATGTAACATTTTCATGCTCCAGGTATTAGTATGTGGGCAATTCTTTGGAGCCACTATTCAACCCACTTTAAGGGCACAGAGAGTATGTCATTGAAATAAATTAGAAACTATGCATTAAAAAATAAAAGAACTAATTTTGCCATTACACAGAGAAGAAATAAAGTCAATGACTAGGTCAAGATTTGGAATAGTCTAAGAACTGAAAGACAATAAAGAAAGTAATACAGCTGAAACCGGTTTGGCTCAATGGATAGAGCATCGGCCTGCGGACTGGAGGGTCCCGGGTTCGATTCTGGTCAAGGGCATGTATCTGGGTTGCGAGCACATCCCCAGTGGGAGATGTGCAGGAGGCAGCTGATTGATGTGTCTCTCTCATCGATGTTTCTAACTCTCTATCTCTCTCCCTTCTTCTCTGTAAAAAATCAATAAAATATATTTTTTTAAAAAGAAAGTAATACAGTTAGATATGGGACAGTGGTCCAGAGAAGGCAATGCTCCATCCTTATACTTGCCCAAACCCTAAGTTGTTGGAGGAAGGTGGGAATGGAAAACCTGTATAGGCTTAGAGATCTCTGAATGTCGCAGGACTGTGCCTTTTAGTATGGGGGACTAAAACCTTCTTAGAGAAGTTTAAATATCTATGCCAGAGAAACTGAAAAGCAGGTGTGCGAGGTACCAAGTTAAATAACAAGTCAGTGAAATGATAAGGCACCTAGATTGTATGAGGTCGAAAGGAGACACACAGAATTCTGGGCATGATACTACGTCTGCATAGTTCCAATGTTCCTGAGAAAAACAAAAATTAGCTACTGGTGAGCTAATCTGGAGAGGCATCACGTTTGGAAAGAGAATGATGAATAGAATGCTGAATAAACATGGAAACAGAAACACAAAAGAGTCAATGAAAGCATTGTAGATACAAAGGCAGGAAAAAAATGTCCCCTAACAACGAAATTGCACAGAGGATTATGTACATTTGCAAAGTCTAGTAGGGGAGAGAGGACAGTCGTAAGCCATAGGCCATATTTCCCTGGATACCATGATAGCACGTGGAACTCTGCACATTAAGTTCCCATTGAACCTAAGTACAGAAGAAGAAGAAAGGAAAACCCTTCGCTATGTTTATTATTAGTTCAGGACATCACACTCCAAAATGTAAGTGGAAATTAATAAGATAAACTAGGTTCAGTTATAGAAATATAAAGGTTCATTTTCCCGCATCTAAACCTTGTAAATGTGCAATTTATACCAATTACACTCATAATTCTTTCTACATTTTCCCAATCAAGTGGTTGTTTTGGCTACTAGGATGCTAAAATATTTCCCATGTAAGAAAACTCACTAATTCCCCAAAGAGCCAGGCTTAGGAGAGCAATTTCTTTACAGCCACCGAAAGCATATTCATCTGGTTGTTTTAGCTATTAGGTCAGAGAAACTTAAGGAAGGGACATAAAAGATCATATACCTTGATGATCACTAGAGCTACCCAGCAGCAACCAAATATTTAGGTTAGTTGTGTGTGTGCGTGTGTGTGTGTGTGTGTGTGTGTGTGTGTGTGTAAGTTGTTGCTGTTTTGTGTGTGTGAATTAACTATGTCCTTTCTGAAGTTCTCTGATTATCACTCCAAAATAACTTTAAAGATTCTACTAAGGTTTTAACTGATTCATATTTTTCTCTTACTATTCTTTAAGCAAACTAATGTTATAGCCAGGAAATATCTATTGCATTTGGATTTCAGTGCATTTCTATCTCTAAGACAAGCATTTGTGATAGTCTTTAGTATTTGGTTCTTCTTCTGTTTTAGAATCAATCAAGTTTATTTCAACACTTTTAATGCCCCACACTTTGCAGTCTTCTCATTTTTATTCTTTCCTCTGTCATAAATATTTCATAGCTAAACGATAAACTCGGGGGAAAGGAAGAATATTTCACACCTATGCTGTTGAAAATTAAACAGGCATTCTTTGCATGCATTGTAACATCTTTAGTGTGTGGCCTTACACCTTTAGTTTCCAATGAGAATCTTTTTTTATGAGCCATAAATAGCATTTGTTACATAAATTGAAGTCAGAACATTTTAAATAGCAGGGCAAATCAATTTTTTCATATTTGGAAATACATATCTATCTATCTATCTATTCAGCTTGTAATAGTATTTAGCAAAGTAGGTATTTTAAATAAACTATAATGTATATATTTTTTGTGAATTAAGTAAAATTTTTATAATATAGATGTGGAAATATGTATACTAGAGGAGTTATTGACATTTATAAAAATGACTATAAGTCAAAATAGAATTTGAAAACCATAGAAAGGAAATAAATAATTGTATGATTCTTTTCTGAATTTGCATAATGAAACGTTTCTAAGAGATTTTTCCATTGTGCCTATTTTAAGCACTTGTAAAGAAAGGAGTTGGGTTTGCATAAATATAGTAATATTTATATTTATTTATATATTACAATGATACTCCTGAAAATAACTTAAGCCTGTAAGTTCATCTTAACTATTGAAATCATATTAGTCTATCTTAATGTTATATCTAGCTTAGAACCTAGGCTCTTTTTTTTTACATAATCTATGAATGTAATGGAATATTTGGGAAAAAATATAGATGTTGAGAAATTAAAATAATTATGAGGTAGTTTTATACACCATATATTTGTTATGGGCAAGGGAAACATAACTTCTGACATGCCATGTAGCACTTACATTCTCATTTTCCCTAGTTATAGCTTTTCCCCTCCACATATTATCAATCTTCTCTCATTTTTTATAAAAGCTTAACAACAGGAGATATTGAGCATAATTCTTTAAGATTCTCTTCCTAAAAAGGGGATAACAATGGGTTGTAGCAGAAGGGGAGATATACGTATATTGAAGATAGGTTTTTGGTTTTGTGTGTCAGGTTGTTAGTTCAATTATTTGCAAGAAATAGAAACTTTTTTGTATGTTGATAGAATAATTCAATAAAGTGTCAAAATATTAATACAGGACAGAGAGAAGAACACTGGTATAAAATAATGTGGATGAAAAGGTAGAGGGGCTATCTTTTAGCACACACGTGAAAGGGCTGGCTTAAGTGCATCCAGGAAGAAGTAAGTTTTATAGGAAGTTAGTGTGGTAAGTTACTTTTGCAGCATATAAGTGTGGGCTTATCTGGGCTCTCTATTCTGTTCCATTGATTCATATGTCTGTTTTTATGTCAGTGTCAACAAACAAAATAGAACAGACTCATAATTGTAGAGAATAGATGGAGGGTTGCCAGAGGAAATGGGGTGGGGGGTGCTCAGTGAAAATTGTGAAGGGATTAAGAAGTAGAAATTGGTAGTTACAAAATCATCATGGGGATGTAAAATGCAGCATAGGGAATATAGCTAATAATACTGTGCAACTGTATATGGTGCCAGGTGAATACCTGAAATATAGGGAAATTACATCATTGAGATGTGTTGGTGCAAACATCCAGGAGCCAATTTAGTGAATGGGAATGAAAAATGATAACAATGGATTATGAATTCCAAGTCATGCAAAAAAGGAAATATGGAAGTGAAGTTGGTAGTTGTAGTGCAAAGAGAGGCCCAGTGAGAAGTTGGTCCCAGCAGGGTCGAAGAATTGTTGGAACCGGGGACTCAGGGGAAATTATTTGGAAATAGTGTAGGTAAGTGACTGCAAAAGTACAATACTTGATTCCGACAATGAAGAATGGCAGTGGTTGGGAATAGAAAGAAGTCAGTATTGGAAAGAGTTATGGATGAAACAATGACCAAAAATGTGATTAACTAAAGTACAAAATAAAGAGAATATTCAGCATAGATTTAGGGTTTTTTCCCTATTTTTTGATGGCTGACCATAAAATACATGGACACAGTGAAGTTTTACAAGTCCAATAAGGATGGGAGTTGGGGGCAGAAAGTATAAAGATCTGTATGTGAGGGGATGGCTGTCATAACTAATCTAGAAGTTGGATATTTTTATTGTAAATAGGAATAGGAATATAGGGAGTCCTATACAGAAGCTCTCCAGGCAGAAAGTGAAGAACAAGCTTGAATTTGGGGAAAATGAATCTAGTTTAAAAACAGGAAAGTCTTCCCTCCTGACAATGTTTGCACAAAGGAGAAGTTAAGAAAAAAAAGAGAATGCAATGAAAAGGCAGCAAACCATGAACCATAGAGCCAACAACTCCAGATAAAATAAATAGAACTTTTAGAAATAACTAAAATATACTTCAATAAAATACTTAGTGAATGAGCTAAAGAGTGTATTAAATGAAGAGAGATGCAATATAGAAGAGTGTAGGTCTGAATAAATCACCCACAGTGGAGTAAAGAGAGATAAAGAGACAGGAATAGGACAGACACAAGGAGGAGTGAGAAGCTCCAAATATTGTTCAGAAGAAACTTAAAGAGACAATGGAGAAAATGCAATATTTAATGAGAAAATTGTTGAAATTTTCTAAAATGGAAGAAAAGCATTAGTTCAAGTTTGAAAGAATCATTCCAAGTT
>NW_005878074.1:0-8023 GCF_000147115.1 Myotis lucifugus | reverse complement strand
GGGCTTGGCTCCCCCTTCACAAGTAACAAAATTAGATGGTCCGCCCCCTCCTAACCCATTTATTTGAAATTGTGTTAAAGTCTTCCAAAAGGAAAGGGAGAACTTTCCCCTGCCACAAAACTTGGGAAAGCCATTCCCCTCTCCACATTCCATTCAGAAAACCATAGGGCCTGATGCAGGGATTAAGCCCCAAGCCCAGACAGCTACGCCTGCAAATGGGGCAGCGCCCCCCCTGAAGCTCCGGGTTGATAATAAAGGCAGATGCTGATACCCCAATAGGTCCTGTTAGGGTTATGGGTGGTTGGATGTTGAGCAGAAAACCAAAGGTTTCTGTTCTAGACAAAAATGATCAAAGGTCTAAAACATTTACAAATACCAACAATTACCTCCTAAACTCAAGGAAAACCCCTGCACTCTAGTTAACGACAAAACAAAAGTGTTAAAAAGAGGTCAGCTAGTGAAAATGGAAGAATCCCCTGACATAGCGACATTCGATTTCGGTTCCCTCCTTTCAGATGCCAGCATTTATTTAAAGAACCTTTAGAACTGCCACCTTGAAGTGTTCCAGACCCTGCTGCTCAGGCTCATTTGTTTGATTCCCAAGGACCAATCAGGCCTCTCTGTATTCCTAGGAATCACAAATAACACTCTTAAATCCAGATTCTTCTCTGCTCTTTAGTTCTCAGAACCTTTCTCCTATGTAAACTCACACTCTGAAACTCAACACTGCGGGGGGTAAAAAACAACCCTCAATCACAATGCAAAGTACCAGAACAGCTATTTGATCAGTGACATTTCTCTTATGATTTGTTGCACGTTCTGCAAAGTACCATCACCATTATGTGGTATCTTAGTAATGTTCATAGGATCCCAGTAAGAAGTACATTATTTGCAGGACTATTATAGGGCTATTTCCATAGCGAGGGGGTGGTTGAAGCATAACATGACCCAGTTCCACAGGCCTGCAACCGGGAGAACGGAGAGCCACCTCCATCTCAGCATAGCAGCCTGACTACTGTGTGGGCCTTACGGTTTGGGAGCCCAAGGCAAGGCCCAGAGAAGGCAGGGCTGAGGGCGGCTCCTGTTATCAGAAGACCTGCTGACTCTTAAGAAAGAGTTGAGATTCTGGCATTTAAGAAATGGTTCTCAAAGTATAACCTAAATACCTGAGACCCATGAAGTCAAAACTATTTTCATTCTCAATCTCTCAGGAGCAGACAGTGGAGTTTATTAAAAAAGAATACCCACAATTATTTCAAAAGGCAATTAAAGTCCCCTTCCCATTTTAAACCACTGAATCTATCGAGGCTGGATGTTCCCTACCTACTTCAACCAAAGCAGCAGACTGTAGGGGACTGATGGGGAAGCAGAGCTGAGAACCCAGCTGTTTCCTATTAAGCCACATCATAGAGATTTGAAAAAACAAACAACAACAAAAAAACACAGTAAAATTCTAAGTCTTTTTGTTTTGAAAGTAGTTACTTTTCATTAAAAAGTCATTTATATGAACATGCAATAAGCTTATTGGTTTTAATAAATTAATAACTATTAGTATTTTCTATTTTAACATCTAATATGGTATTTTCTATTTTAACATCTAATATGGTAACTATAATTTAAACAATGTAAAGCTCTCTGAAATCCTTAGAGCCAAATGTCTGAGAACTGCTGCATGAAAGGGACCAATACATAGGTAAAGAAAATGCGTGATTAAAGGGGTTGTGCACCCGATTCCAAAGTGGGGTATGGGCTCCCCACTACCAACCAGCAATTCCCCAACACCAGCTCAGTGCCCTACAATTCAGCTCAAACGCCATCTCCCTGGAGGTAGCATCAGATTGCACAGGTTAAGGGCTCGGTTCCAGAAGACTGTCCCTGACCACCATTTCAGACTAGACTCCCAAGCCCAGGTTATCTATCGATCACTTGCTTAGCCTATTGGCTACATACGGAGTGGAGGTTCCAATGACCCCCCTCCTTAGGTTAATTTGCTATAGCGGCTCACAGAACTCAGAAAAATGCTTTACTTACTAGATTACTGGTTTATGACAAAAGGATGTAACCTGGGAACAGCCAGGTGGACGAGAAGCACAGGGCAAGACCTGTGGGAAGGTGGCATGAAACTTCCATGCCCTCTCCAGCAGGCCACTCTCCCAGCACTGCACAAGTTTACCAACCCAGGAACTCCCCAAACTCTGTTCTTTCGGGTTAATGGAGGCTTCATTACACAGGTAGACTGATTAAATCATTGGCTATAACGCCAACACCTCTTCCTCCCCAGGTCAGGGGTCCCAGCCCTCTAATCACAGGGTTGGCTCCACTGACTCAGCCCCTATCCAATCAGCTTTCCAGGTGTCACATCATTAATATAATACAAGACACCTTCTCAGCTCTCATCACTTAGAAAATTCCTAGAGTTTCAGGGGCTCTGTGTCAGCAATGGGAACAAAGACCAAATATATATATTTCCTACTATAAATCACAATATCACATTATATATATATATATATATATATATGTGATAGGGACACCACATATATATATATATATATATATATATATATATATATATAGAGAGAGAGAGAGAGAGAGAGAGAGAGAGAGATATCTTGCCATTTATGACAACATGGATGAGGCTTGAGGGTATTATGCTAAGTCAGTGGTTCTCAACCTTCCTAATGCCATGACCCTTTAATACAGTTCCTCATGTTGTGGTGACCCCTACAAAATAAAATTATTTTCATTGCTACTTCATACTGTAATTTTGCTACTGTTATGAATCATAATGTAAATATCTGATACGCAGGATGTATTTTCATTATTACAAATTGAACATAATTAAAGCATAGTGATTAATCACAAAAACAATATGTAATTATATATGTGTTTTCTGATGGTCTTAGGCGATTCCTGTGAAAGGGTCATTTGACCCCCAAAGGGGTTGCGACCCACAGGTTGGCAACCCACAGGTTGAGAACCGCTGCTGTAGATCTATCTCCTCTGCATCTTCTGGTCCATCAATGATCACATTGGGGAAACAGAGGCACCTCACCAGTGCTCATCTCCATTTATAGAAGCTGACAAGCAAAACTAGTAGCTCAGAGCCCAACGTTCATACATGGGAGAAGCAGAACTTAGTGTATTTCGATTATCTGTTTACTTCCCCCAGCAAATGGTAGCTCTTGAAGGGGAGTTTGTGTCTTGTTCCCCCCTGTGTGCCCAGTACAAAGAATGCTGCTTGCTTGGCTCCAACTCCAACTCCAAATCTAGGACCTCACTTGTGTCCCCACTTGCCACTGCCTCCTCCATGAGAGCCCAGGTCCCCCTGCAGATGTCTCCAATGGAGATGTCGACATTCAAGACTGAGTATTCAAGAGGCCGACATTCAAGGCAATCATCACGAACAAATATTTATAAAGGCGTCCACTGTACTGTATGCTTGGGCACACACACCTTAAACTAACAATCATTTTCTTTCATAATCAAATATCCTATTGGCTCTAAATTACATCTATATTTTCACTATCTCTGAAATGCATGAGTGCCTACCTCCCCCTTTTCAGCAATGTCATGTTACTGGCTCTGTTTTCCATATCCAGGCTTAGTTCAGAGTTGGAGTTAAGATCCTGTGGGATCACAGAGCAGCCCTCCCACAGCTCAATCTTGGGGGGTGACTCTCTGTCCAGCCCCCTCTCTTGGCCCTTTCAGCCACAACCCATGCACAGCTGAACATTTTCTTGGTTTCTTCTCTACCAACGGTCCCTGAAATTAGCATACAAAACCCCTTTTGTCTTTAAAGGATTTTCCTCCCAGCTGGTAAATACAGAAAAACAAAATGGTGTTTACAAAATAAAGCAAGCATATGAGGAAGTTAGTTTCAGGGAGGGGGGGGGGAAGTGATAAAAAATCTTTGAAATACAACAGTTCTCTTTGGACTTCATTAAATTAAGAATTAGAGGAGGTTTCCTCCTACTCAGAATATGATCTATTCTAGATGCATTCCTACAGTTTAGGCCTAAAAATGAGGCCTGCACAAAATCTTCTCTTGATAATTCTGCCGGTTCGCTCATCTTAACCCTCCCTAACGTTAGCTGTTCCTTAGCCTTTTCCCTCAGTCATAAGCTTAGAGAGGAAAGAGTTCGTTATTTAATTACGTAATTGCTCAGGCTTCCCCACTGGGTATTCACATCAATTCTAGGCTAGTGTCTCTTTTATCTTAAGGTCTCCTTCTGTTGCACAGACAGGAAAAGTCCATTTAGGTCATGTCTTGGCAAAGTCATGTGCGCACACTAATCTCGATAGCTCTACTAATTCATGGCTCTCCCCTAAATCTGAATACAGGACACACCTTTTAAAAGCTCTGGCTCCCTGGAAATTGCATTTAAAGTTATTCCAACACAAGGTGATCTTATCCACATTCCTACATTAGTAAGTTGCACTTGTGAATCAGCAGTGGCTAAACATAGCAGATTTCTCAAGAATTCTTTTTAATAATGGTGCTTTCATCAAATAGCTTACTGCATGAAATTTAGCTTTATATTATCTTGGTTTTGCACATAAATTACAAGTAAGAAAAAATAAACTTCTGTGTTAAATTTGTATTGGGAACGGTGATACTCCTTTACAGGTTAAGAAGGGACTTCGGAGTCCACAGTTCTGACTCTATCCCAGGTTGGCTTGAGGGGTCTCTCCGAGCCTCAGTGTTTCCCAGCCTCACAGAAGTGCTGTCAGGATAGAGACCAGCATGTATGGCAGTGGTTCTCAACCTTCTGGCCCTTTAAATACAGTTCCTCATGTTGTGAGCCAACCATAAAATTATTTTCGTTGCTACTTCATAACTGTAATGTTGCTACTGTTATGAATCGTAATGTAAATATCTGATATGCAGAATGGTTTTAGGCGACCTCTGTGAAAGGGTCGTTCGACCGCCAAAGGGGTCGCGACCCACAGGTTGAGAACCGCTGATGTACAGCATCTAAGAGAGTCTCTGGCACATAGTAAAGGTTTAAAAAATGGAAGCTCATGTTCTCATGTGTCCTAGTTGGGAAAATGTGAATCATCAGGCTATTGCGCATGCTAAGACGCATCATATTAACAGAGGAGTACACTTTAGAATAGGTAAAGAGGTCAAGGGAGATCTCTTACGTCAAATTTATTGGCCTTAACTTGAAAAAGATATTACAGCAGGTGTTGTGTAGTTACATCATGCTACTAACTGATACACAGTTCAACTACACATAAATATGCAGTAAAAATAAAAATATAAAATACTGAATAAACAAAGACATCCAAAAGCAACTAAATACGATGCTAGTCTTTGCACCATGCCTCCCCCAGGAGAAAAGTCCTAGATGGTGAAAAAGAGATATACCAACACCACACTGAGCCATTTACAGCATGAATCAATGTGCTCAGGTCTCTATCCATCTCCTGGTATCCATTTTTATAACCCATCAATACAAACAAAATCTCAGAGGCCTAGTTTGCAATGAAAGCAGAAAGCCCAGGCCTATATTGCCTTCAAGGCACAGTTTAATTATGAAAACCATGCACAAAATAACCAGCACATCAGAATTCCTACCTTCATTCCATTCAAGAGGAAGGAAGAGGCCTAAGAAAGGAAACTCATGATTGGATTGCTATACTTTTTCCAAATGGAGTTATGTTTCCTTCTAACTAACACTTCCACTTACAGCCATCCAAGTGCTATAAAATAAAGACACCAACTACTTGTCATAAAGGAAGGATAAGTGGCTGGTTTTTGAACACTAATCACCTTGCTCACATCACAAACTATCACTCAAGCCCAGTATCCCCTACATCCTAGCTTGGGTGGGTTATGCGCATCTTTAATTGACTGCATCATTTAAAAGTGCTTTTAGGTCAGGGGCTGCTAACAAGGAGAAGCTTTATAATTGAGAACTAATTGTAGGTCTTCCTTATCAAAGGGAATAGAACATGAAAACCATTAGGGCTGGCTTACAGGCTGGCAGATAGCACACAGAAGCAGCTATACTGTTTCCTAACTTCCTATGTAAGTTAGGAAATAGTATAGCATTGTCACTTACACTATGTTAAAGGGCGAGAGGAATACTCTTCGTGGTCCATAGCAGTAGGGAGAAGAAAAAGAGAAACTAGACCTTCAGGACCCCTTGATTTCTAACATGGATCTTAACATCGCCACTGCTAAAGGCTACTCCACATTCTCCTTGGACACAACTGATCAAAACAGTCTCAGTAATTATTTGTCAGAATGTTAATTTAACATGAAAAGTAATCAATCAATGGCAAAAAAAACAACAACAAACAATAAGAAAAACTGCACAGCAAAAGTATTTGTGATCTGAATTATTTCCTATAGCCCTTTCCAAAACCTGTAACAACAAAATCTGTAAATAATCACTTCTAGATGATTACGCAACAGAAATAGAAACAATCTGAATATAAAATCCGGAGAACACAAGAAATAGTCTATGAATTTGGTTTCTTTCTCATATACTAAATATAATTGAAGAATTTTTTTTAATAATTGATATATCCAAATAATTCTTCATGAGCAGACAAATATTTACAGTGACTAGATTTTTTGAGCAGGTGCTCAAATAGCAAGAAGATGGTGTGTTAAACATAATAACTGCCCAATAAATTTAATTTTAAAAAACAACAACATAATGACTGGACAGAGTAAGCACTCTCTGGGCTTAAAAGCGCCGGGAAGAGGAATCAAAGGACAGATTTACAACAGAAGGAGAAAAGCCCATTACAGTATATTTCCTGTGTCACTTTCCTGATAATAAAGTGAAATAATAAAGTTATTGATTCAATAACTAAATGAGGATTTAAAAGGCTCCCAACTATTTCAAGTCAGTCCAACTGAAACCTCCTTAAATGGATAAAATTCTACAATAAACTTACACCTGCA
The DNA here is from genome assembly GCF_000147115.1 of Myotis lucifugus. NCBI lineage: Eukaryota > Metazoa > Chordata > Mammalia > Chiroptera > Vespertilionidae > Myotis > Myotis lucifugus. Next base: position 1,101 of record NW_005878074.1, on the reverse strand, counting down.
ACCTTATAACAGTGTTTTCCAGCTATATATGTTTCATTCTCCTCCCTCACAACACAAAGTCTCTGAGTGCAGGCTCACATCTGCTGACTCGTTCATATGGCTCCATGCTCTTATACGAATGCTCGACAGAGCTCATTGCACACCTGGAATACAATAATACACAGGCCTTTGTATACAAGGATGACATCACCAGCTCTTTATCATAGAATAAAAACTCTGAATTAAATTTCTGCTAATGGTGAAGATATGGAAAGACACCTGTATATTTTCATCTACAGTTTCTCATCTGCATCCTTCCAACCAATTTTCTGCCTCCCTCCTATGGGTTGTATAAGACAGCTAGCAGGCTTTGGAGTATATTGTAAGACTATGGACTAAAGTAAAGCTAACTGTCTAAATAGGGGACCAAACATACGTCCGTAGGCCCATTAAGACTGTTTTTTTATCCAACTCATCTGGTCACACACATACACCAAGAGTTGGAAAATGCCAGTTGTCTCCTGATGAACAGTCCTACCCAATGGACCAGAAGAATCGCTGTAGGTTCGACAACTCTTTAAGGACTGGGAAACAAGCTACAGAGCAGTGTCATGAAACATTTTTGCTCTTGTAGCCTTTAAGAAAATGTTAACATTTTGGTTTTCACACATTTTAAATTACCATTTAAAATTTTAATTATAGGTTGAGAAACCAAGATGGCGGCATAGGTAAACACCGGAGTTTGCTGCCTTGAACAACCATTTCAAAAATACAACTAAAAGACGGAACGGACGTCGCCCAGAACCACAGGAAGGCTGGCTGAGGAGGGACTCTTCAACTAGAAGGAAAAACAACAGCATTACGAGGCTTAGAGGAGGCGCAGTGTGGAAAATTTAAAGGTACGGTGGTGCGCGGTGCGCCGCCAAAGCGGGCTGGTGGCTGAGGGCGCGGTTGTCGTTTTCACTCAGGAGTGAGTCTCAGACTCTGGGCTACAGATCCGGGCGAGTCTCTAGGGACCCAGACTCAAACGGGAGAAGCGGGACTGTCTGGCTACGGCCCCTCCGAGGTTTGCAGCGATTGCTGGGACAGAGAGCAGAGCCCTTGGGGACGGACTGAGAGCGG
>NW_005878073.1:0-8025 GCF_000147115.1 Myotis lucifugus | reverse complement strand
AGCAGAAAGGGGGATTGAGGTGTATAAGACTTCCTGAACTAGGGATGAAAGTAATACACCGTGGAGGTTTCATAGGCTCGTTGCAGCATGATAAAAAGAGCATATGTTTAGTAAATATAAGTTTGCTCTGCCCTACAGCTAGGTCAAAAGAAGTTATTTCTGATAAGCTCTTTTGCTATTGGCAAGGCCCCTAATTCAAGTTTTTCTAGGTCAGCAATTTTCAATCTGTGTGCAACACTGGTGTTCTGCAAGAATTTTTAAAACATGTAAAACCTGACTACTTAGTCAGGGGCACTGAACTCTTTTCCCATAGATTATCAAATTTAAAAAAAAAATGACAATAGCCAACATAACAATAGCCATTCAGTGTGAATGAATCAAAATTATACCAATTTTTTTGTCAGATAGGCAAATATATATTTTTGACGTGCAACAGAATTTTAGTAATTAGTTTATGTGTGCCATGAGATGAAAAAGGTTGAAAATCGCTGTTGTAGGTAGATAAAGGGAGGAGCGATTTCTCTTGAGCCTGCAGCTAAAGTTGCATTTAGCTCAAAGTAATCTGCATACCACTGTGGTTCTTGCTGAACCCCCATGCATTCTACTAAATTTGTTTTCATGACTTACTCATGGATCATGACCTACAGTTTGAAAAACAGTTCCCTAGAGAACCTCTTACATGTTATGTCAGGAAACATGCAGAAAAGTTCATGACAACCATTTGTTCATAATAGGAAACAATGTAGAAAATACAAAGTGCGCACTCTCAGGTAAGGGACTGTTAACTTCACACAATGAATGTTTATGCAATCATGAAAATTCATGAATTAGAGACAACATGGATAAATCTTGTAAATATATTTGCAGACTACATATATTGATCATTTCTGTAACAGTAAAAAACAAACAGAATGGCCCTACCCGGTTTGGCTCAGTGGATAGAGCGTCGGCCTGTGGACTGAAGGGTCCCGGGTTCGATTCTGGTCAAGGGCACATGCCCAGGTTCTGGGCTCAATCCCCAGTGTGGAACATGCAGGAGGCAGCCAATCAATGATTCTCTCTCTTCATTGATGTTCCTATCTCTCTCTCCCTCTACCTTCCTCTCTGAATTCAATAAAAATATATTTTAAAAAAATAAAAGCATGTTCAGTTAAAAAAAACACAAAACAGAATGAAATATTTGAGGAAATGTGCATATGGATAAGAACTATTTTTAAAACATCAAAGAAAAAGGAAAGAATAAAATTTAGAATAGTGGTGACTTCTGTTGGAGCCATGGAGGTGGGCTTGGGTAAGAATGCACAGGTAGTTTAACAATATCGGTCATGTTCTGATTCCTAAATTAAATGGTGACTTCTTGAGCATTTATTATTACTACTTATAATTTATATTTACTTTAGTATTATAGTTATGCTTATTATGTATAGTTACTATGCTTATTTTGTGGTTAATATATATTATATGCTTGTTATTATAGACTTATTATATTATACCTGCACTTATATTGCCTCACATAACCTATACTTTCTCTTTTTGTATGTATCAGATATATATAATACCTGTCTGATTTATTGATTTTAAATTTAAAAATATTTTATCCTCACTTAACATGTTTATTGATTTAGAGATAGAGAGAGAGAAAAAAACATTAATGTGAGAGAAAAACATTGATCGGTTGCCTCCTGTACAAGCCATAACTTGGGGGGGTGGTGCGGAGGGCCAGGTGTCAAACCCAAAACCTAGGTATGTGCTCTGACCAGGAATCAAACCTCAAAACGTTTGGTGTATGGGACAACTCCCCAACCAATTGAGCCACCTGGCCAAGGATATAGGGCTATAATACCTGTTTAAGTAAAAAAAAAAAAAAAAAAAGTTCCCATGTACAAGTATCAAGAGGGAGGTCCATAAGCTCAGAGTAAAAACAACTTTCCCCAGGTCCCAAATCTCCAGTGGCACTTCCTAAGAGGAGGCACTGGAATTCTGCATGCTCCAGGGCAACATTCCTAATCCACCTCCACTCACTTCCACAGCTTTGACACCATCAAACTATGGTGCCCTTTACATTTACACCAAACCAAATAAACTCAGGACAACCCATTAACCCTCAATTTCCACACTCAAACTCTAGTCTTTGCACATTGACCTCATCTCATCTCTCACGCTTCCTCAGTTCTTGAATCCTGCAGTGCAAAGTCAGCCATCAGCAAAGTCTCTGAAAGTCTCCAACTCTGAATACTGTACTCCCTTCTGTTCTTGCTATAATAGATGCCTGCCCCTCTCCTGTGGGCACTGCTTCCATGCAGCCTTCTCATTATGTTGCTGCTCTCTCACATCCCTCATACAGCTGGCCAGGAGAACGTGTGAGTGTCCTTTCTCTCATTACTCCTTTCTTCTTCCAAAAAAATCCCTGAGTTCCGAAGCTCAGACCATCAGACTACACCAATGGCTACCCCAGCCCACTCCTCCTCACCTCATTCCTTAAAGACTTTAGCTCCTGATTTATTCCCACTCTTTCCAATGCTACTCCTGCTGTATTTCTTGGTGACTCCAATATCCATGTTGATGCATCCAGCCTCCTGGCCTCAGGGTTCCTGAACTTCCTTCCCGCCAGTGATTTTTATTTTCTCTCCACTTAGCATCCACTCTCATGGTCACACGCTCGGCACTGTCCAATAGAACTGTCTGTGATGATGGAAATGTCCTATATCTGTGCAGTTCAATATGGCGGTAATTTGTCACATGTGATTTGTCAAGTGTGCCTAGTGCGTCTGAAAAACTAAATTTTTTAATTTTATACACTTGTAATTAATTTAAATTTAAATAGCCACCCGAGGCTAGTGGGTATAATATTGGAAAGCACAGCTCTTAACTGTCATTATCAGTAACTAAAAACCCTCTTTGACCTGAATTTCAATCATCATATTTTTCTACCATCATCTATTTTTCCAGCACATTCACTTGAATATCAAATACATTAATCCTTCCATCTCCAAGGACCTAAAACCCACTTATTTTGCAATTATCTCATTGTCCCTCAATTCCCTCTTTCCCCAGTTTAAATTCTATAATCCCCAACCCCTTGTCATTCTCCAGCTTCATTTTATCTGCTTGGCAAAACAGAAAACCTGATTTACTCCTAAGTCTCTACCTTCTACATGCCAAAATCAGAACATCTGAATGTGGAGAAGAAAAATTCCCAACTCTGTTGACTGGGCTTGTTGAATTCATGGCTGCCAGCCTCAAAAGGGTACTCAATATTGCCTGATAATCTAATCTAGTCATTATTGCTAGTGGGTAACTATTGTACATTTTATTTCCTCTCAAACCATAGATAGTTATTACAATATTGTTAACTATATTTCCTATGTACTTTACATCCCCATGACTGTTTTATAACTACCAATTAGTACTTCTTAATTCCATCACTCTTTTAAACCTTGTCCCCCAACACTCAACCCTCTCTGGCCTCCATCAGTTTGTTCTCTGTATCTATGTCTGTTTCTATTTTGTTTGTTTATTTTGTTCTTTAGATTCCACATATAAGTGATATTAAATGGTATTTGTCTTTCTTTCAACAGTAATTTTTTAATTTCAGATATTGTAGTTTTCAGTTCTAAAATTTTCACTGGGTTCTTCATTATAGCTTTTATTTCTCTGTTGATACTTCTTATCATTTGGTCATCTCAAGTGAGTCTTTTTGTTGTTGTTGTTAATCTTCACCAGCAAATATTTTTCCATTGATTTTTAGAGAGAGTGGGAGGGGGAGAGACAGAAAGAGAGAAGCATCCATGTGAGAGAGACACATGGATTGATTGCCTCCTGCACTGATTGCCTCCTGTACATGCCCCGACCAGGGCCAGGATCAAACCTGAAACTGAGGTACATGCCCTTGACCAAATTGAACCTTGGACCCTTCAGTCCACAGACCAGTGCTTTATCCACTGAGCCAAACTGGATAGGGCTTAAGTGAGTCTTCTTTTACTTCATGGAGTATCTTTCCTTGGGGATGAGTCACATTTTCTTTGTTCTTTGTATGTCACATAATTTTGCATTGTTTCTTGAACATTGTTAGTGTTATTTCATAGATACCATGGGTTCTGTTCTAATCCTCTGGAGAATGTTGGTGTTTTCGTTTTAGCGTGTCCTGCTTAAGTTCAGACCATAAACTCCATTTGCCTTCAGTGGTTTGAGTCTCAGTTCAGTTCTCTCAGTGTTTGCTGCCTGGCTTGGGTCTGTCCTGCACATGTGTGGTTCAGGGTTAATCTGAGATTTATACAGGTTCTACTACAGACTTAGGGAATCTTCTCTGTATTTTTTCCGTCTGTCGCTCCTCTCCCACCCCAACTCCCTAAGGCCACAAACAACCTCTGTCTCTTTGCAGTCCATAGGGACTCCCTTAACTGGCTAGAAAGACTGAGAAGTCTCTACTGGAGTTTTAGCCATCTGAAATGTACTGATAAGCCATTGGTGCCTATTCTCTAGCTTCCTGGGCCAAACAATTGAGAAAAAAATTTTTTTTAAGAAAATGGAAACTGTTCCACAATCTGCCTTCTGTTGTTGACTCTTCAAAAATCCTCAAGTAGTTATTTTGTGTTTTTGTCCAGAGTTTATATTTGTAATCAGCAGGAAGGCTGGGTTATCAAGGGAACAAAACATAACAGCTGTACTGGGATCTCCCCATTCTCCTTTGACATCCCCCTCACACCGGTCAGGTTTTCCTCCTCACCACCACCCACCTGCGCTCCTCAAGGTGACAGAGATTTCCTCGAGTCAGTTAACTCACCTTCTGTCTTACTGAACATTCTTCCTAAGTCTCCTCGCTGGTTCCTTCACATCACTCCTACTTTATCACGGAAAGCCCCAGAGCTTGCCCCTTTTCTTATTCATTACTTTGTTGATCATCTGGCCTGAGAAGACTCCCAAATTTATAGCACCACTCAGGCCTGTGTTTTCAAATGCAGACTTGTGTTTTCAACTGCCTACTTAAAAGGCCCACTTGTATGTCTAAAGGTATTTCAAACTTAAAATACCTGACTACACCCATGTTACCCCACCTTTTCCCCACTTCTTCCTCAATCTTACACTTCCCAATTAATGCCAACTCTACTTTTCCCAATGCTCAGACTACACTCTTTGAAGTCACCCTTGATTCTTTTTTTATCCATACCCAACATCCCATCTGTCAACAAGTCCTGTCAACTCAAACTTCAATATATATGTGGAATCATCAAGCTTCATCGCCTACACTGTCCCAGCCTGATCCAAGCCCCTCCTTTCTCAGCTGAATTGCAGAAATTGCCTCTCAACTCATCTCCTGTTTCTTCCTTGCCCCAGTGTTCCCTACCAACACTCCTACTGACATTTTGTGAAGATCATTGTGTGTTGCAAAATGTTTAGCATCCCCAATCTCCAGTCATGTCAACCAATCTTCCCTCACCTATGCGTGTGCACACACATGCGCCTCCAAACATCCTGTTAGGTGGTCAGATCACATCACTCTTCTGCACAAATTCTCCAAAGATTTAGCTTCTCATTCACAGGGAAAGTTAACATCCTTCTAACGGCCTGTAAGGCCCTATATAATCTGATCTCCTTGCAACTCTGATATTCTCATCTCTTCTTACTCTCCTCCCTCTCTTCATTCCAGCTACACTGATGCTTTAAATGAGCCAATTAATCCTCCTGCCTTGAGGCTTATGCTATTTCCTCAGCCTGCTTTGCCCATGTCTCTGCACAGCTCCCTCCATTATCTCTACCTTCTCTCTTTACTTAAACATCATCTTCTTGGTGAGGCTTTCTCTAGCTTCTTTATTTAAAATTGCAAGCCTCACCCCACTCCCAGCAGTCTCTATTCCTTTCCTACTTTCTTTCCATAGCACCTATCACCACCTAACATGTCTACATGTTTAACTTATTTTCTATATTGTCTATGTCCCCCAACTAGAATATGTTCCATGAGAGCTGAAACTTTTGTTTGCTGTGTTCACTTACCTACTCAGACGTTTACAAAGGTGTCTGACACATAATAGTTGTTCAACAAATATTTGTTAGCAGAATAAACATAGGAATGGTGTATTCATCTTTAGAAGGAATTGCACTCTAGCTGGTTAGAGCATGGGGGGCCTGTGGACTAAAGGGTCAGAGGTTCAATTCCGCTCAAGGACAGGCACATGCCTCATATCTCAGTTGTTAGCTCAGGTCCTGGCACAGTCAGGGCACATGCCGGAGGCAATCAGTCGATGTGTCTCTTTCACATTGATGCTTCTCTCTCTGTGTCTCTCCCCCTCCCTTCCACTCACTCTGAAAAATCAATGGAAAAAATGTCCTCTAACATATGAAAATATGCTCAAAGTCACTAATCATCCAAGAGATGCAAATGAAAATGACAATGAGGTACCATCTCACACCTGTCAGAATGGCCATCATCAACAAATCAACAAACTACAAGTGCTGGTGATGATATGGAGAAAAAGAAACCCTCGTGCACTGCTGGTGGGAATGCAGACTGGTGCAGCCACTGTGGAAAACAGTATGCAGTTTCCTCAAAAAATTATAAATGGAACTGCCATCTGACCCAGTAATCCCACTTCTAAGAATATATCCCAAGAAACCAGAAACACCAATCAGAAAGGATATATGCTCCCCTATGTTCATAGCAGCACAATTTACAATAGCTAAGATTTGGAAACAGCCTAAGTGCCCATCAGCAGATGAGTGTATTAGAAAACTGTGGTACATCTATACAATGGAATACTATGCTGCTATAAAAAAGAAGGAATTCTTACCATTTGCAACAGCATGGATGGAACTGGAGAGCATTATGATAAGCGAAATAAGCCAGTCTGAGAAAGATAAATATCACATGATCTCACTCATTTGTGGAATATAATGAACAACATAAACTGATGAACAAAAATAGAACCGGAGACATAGAAGCATCAAACAGACTGTCCAGCTGATGAACAAAAATAGAACCAGAGACATAGAAGCATCAAACAGACTGTCCAACCTATGAGGGAAGGTGGGGGGGGGGGGGAGGGATTAACCAAAGGACTTGTATGCATGCATATAAGCATAACCAATGGACACAGACACTAGGTGGGTGAGGGCATGTGCTGGGTGTTGGGGTGGCCAGGGAGAGGTCAATGGAGGAAAAAGGAGACATATGTAATACTATATGTAATACTTTAAACAATAAATAATTTTAAAAAGAAAAAAATGTCCTCTGGTGAGGATTAACAAACAAACAAAAAGAATGAATTGCATAATATACAAATGGCCAATAAGAATAAGAAAAGATATTCAACATTATTAGTCATTAGAGAAATGGAAATCAAAACCACAGTGAACTACCACTTCACAACCACTAGATGGCTATAATAAAAAAAGACAGACAATAGCTGGCTATAAGGGTACTGTAAATGAAGGCACTTTGCTGGTGAAATGTAAAATGGGGCAGCTACTTTGGAAAAGTCTGGCAGTTCCTCAAAATGATAAATATAGACCCCTGGCCAGTGTGGCCCAGTTGGTTAGGCATCACCCAGTGCACCCAAAGGTTGCCGGTTCCATTCCCTATCAGGCCACATGCCCGGGTTATGGGCTCAATATCTGGTAGGGGTTATGCAGGAGGCAGCAGATTGCTATTTCACTCTCACATCAATGTTTCTCTCTCTCCTTCTCTCTTCCTTTCTCTCTAAATATCAATATAAAAAATCTTTTTAAAAAATGATATAGTGTTACTATGTGACCTAGCAATTGCTCTATTAGGTATATACTCAAGACAATTGAAAACATATATCGACACAAACACCTCTACACAAATGTTCACACAGCATTATTCATAATAGCTAAAAAGTGGAAACATCCTAAATCCATCAGCTGATAAATAGGTAAATAAATGTATTATAGCCACACAATTGAATATTATTCAATGATAAAAAGGAATGAAGTACTGATATATCCTACAATATGGATACCCTTAAAAACATTATGCTAAGTGAAAGAAGCCAGTCATTTCTATAAAAT
>NW_005878072.1:0-8026 GCF_000147115.1 Myotis lucifugus | reverse complement strand
AGCAAGGAGGTGGCTGATGAGGTCAGGCAGCACCTTGTAGGACACAGGGAGACTTTGGCATTTACTCCCAGGCGGGTGGGAGCCATGGAGGGTTCTGAGCAGAGGGATGTGACCAGACTCGGGTGCTCACAGGCGCCCCCTGGGGGCTGTGGTGGGGGACAGGCCTTCCTAGTTGCATTAGTTGGAGCAACATTATCCTCTCTGCCCTCCAGGCAGAGGCAGTTTCCAGGGCCAAAGCGGTGGCCTGGAGTTCCCGCTAGACAGCCCCAGGCCCGAGCCACCCTGGACTCACGCGGGATCTGCTACAACCGCATGGCCCTCAACCCTCTGCTTGGCTGTGAGTCAACTGCCCTCTTCCTGGAAGTCGCATTTCACTAATGGAAATAAAAAAACAACTGCATCTGGGCACAATGGCTTTAATTGTTTTTTCGTGTGGAGAAAAGTGCAACGTCTTTCCAATGGTCATCAAAGAATCGCTTACGCAGGAGAGCCACATCCAGGGCAGAAGTGAGCAGGCCGAGGGCTCTCTCCGTAGTGTTTTGGGATCATGGGGGAGAAGAAGCCAGTTAGCAGAATTAGCGCTTCCACACGGAGACCAAATTTCACCCTTTGCTTGTTTTTCTAAGTTTAGTTGGAGAGAATGACACAAGAATATGACCCCCAGAGAAGCCAGGAAAAAAAGAAAAGAAAGCAAAACCCTACACCACAGCAATCATGGCAGTTTCCCAAGGAACTGCCTGTGGAAAGACAAGTTGCTAAAAGCAAATGGTAAGAAGGGACAGCACCCAGGCAGGACCCAGGCTCAGGCGAGGGCTCCCGGCCCGGCTCCCGGCAGCTGGGAGGTGGTTTTCCCACAGCCTTTGGTTTATTTTTGTTTGTAAACTCAACAAGCCTCCCTCCCCTCAGTGACCTGGGAGGACATCAATTTCTGTTCCCCAGAGACTATCTTGAGGGAACACTCCCCCCCAAACGTCATGAAATAAAAACTTGCATTATTTTTAGCAGAAACAAAAATACATATTCTGCTCCTACGTGCGTCCCAGTCTTGAGAGAACCCGGCGGCAGCTGTCTCAGTTGTTACTTGAAGCTGAACGGTTGAAAAACTCTGTGCACACAGAAAGCTTAGACCGAGTCAGATACACGATGCGGCCAGCGCTGCATCACACGGCCGTGGTAATAGGCTGGTCCCTCTTGACCCACCGTTTTTCCTGGCAGCAGCTCGGCGAGAATGGACCGGCCAGTGACATCTTGACAGCCCGTGGTGCAACTTAAGAAGACTTTTAACTAAATTAAATTTCACTTTTATGTTAAAGCAAGGAACATTTCTGATTTCAGATCTTCTCACTTTGTGTGTCTCCCAAAGCTTGGTCCTTTCGCCAGTCGTTTAACTTGTTGGTGTACAAAGATATCCTCACTCTGACAGTCTCAGGGCAGACCCTGGTACGGGGCACGTAGGGCCCTCTAGAAACGGGTTCTATCTAGAGTTTCCAGAAAGGCGGGAGCTACTGTTAAACTTGAACCAGGCCTTCCCCATACCGCAGCGGAGGAGGCGGAGACCTTTAAGGCTACAGGAGGTCGTCTTGCCAGCAGGGGCGGGGACAGTAGGATTGGGGACACAAACTATCGGTGTAGGCTGTCCTCACAGTGTCTGTCAAGTTATGGGGTGTCGGCTGGTGTTCCAGGGCAGAAAGGGCCACTGAGCTGTACGGGGTGCGTGTGAAGAGGGTAGATCCCCAAACTGCACATAACCTCCCGCAGCAGGAGCCCGGGGCAGCTGGGAACCCGAGCCTCATGCAGGGAGACTGACCCCAGCCCATCCCCCATCGGCCTGCCACTCCCAAGCTGTATCATGAAGTGCAAGAGGCAGTCGTAGTTACACAACCCTACCCTCTCACTCCTCCAGCCCAAACCCCAAACATTCCTGAGAGTGACTCCTCCATTAGCAAAAAGAGGTCCCATCTCTGGGCCCCACCGATGACATGGCTCAGGACGCGGACCCTGGGTCTTCAACCGGTGCTCAGGTGAAAGAAGCCCTTACAGCAGAAAGTCACCAGCAAGGGAGGGCTATGGGAACGTTGCTCAATTTCCTTCTCTAGCCGGATGTGAGATGTGGAAAGACCTTGCTTAAAACATCACCAAATGGGCCCAGGGAGGCAGGTTTGGGCAGGAGGGCCGGGGCTCCTGGCTCTGAGGTTAACTCCTGGCAAAAAGCCCCAAACGGTAAGGCCAGGGGGTTGGCGATTCTCTGCCTGGCCTAACACGGTACCTCATTCCAGAACTCAATCCCGGATCAGGGGCACCATGGATCAGCCAAAACAGTGGCAGGGTCGTGGTGATGCGGAATTCTGGGGAAACTCAGAAGGCACTTCGGGGTCCCCGAAGCCAGGGGTTCTGACCCCCTATCCCTCCCCAACAGGTAAAGCTGCTTTAATACTGTTCTCACAGACAGAGGATCTGCAGGCCAGAAGGGAGGGGTCTACCAGGGCCAAAGTCACCTCCCCACCTTGGAGCCTTGAGATCAGAGATCGACGGGCAGGCTCGGGATCAGAGCAGGGGACCCCGAGCAAGGAGCCTCCTTCCCCATCTCCAAGGATGAGAACCCGCATGGCGGGAGGAAGAAGGCTAACCCCCTTCAGCAGCTCGTGAACTCCAGACAAGGCCCAGCACAGGACGGATGTGGACAATGGCTCGAACCCAGAAGGCACTGTGGAAGCCCCACAGGCTGCCCATGTGCGCCCACTGAAACACCGGAAGGCAGCAAGCGCGTGCATGTCAACATCCCCAGACCCTGCCTCTCATGCAGAGTCCTGGGGTCTGGAGCTTGCGACAGGGGCTGCTTGGGCAGCTGGCGGCTATCGTGAGGAAACGAGCCATGCGGGCAGTGAGGGGCAGCTGACAGCTGACAGGAGGGAAGGGGGGCGCCCTGAGCTTGAAAATAGCCCTTGTGGCTCATGCCTCAGTCACATTCCCTGCCGAGGCAGGAGGGGGTGGGTGGGGGTTGGGTACCCTCTCTAGCAGCTACAGCTGCTAGGCTGGGGAGGTGGGGCATCCCCCAAGGCGGGGCCTTTCCCATTGCTGCCCGGGCTGGAGCTGGGATCCAGGGACTCATTCATTTTCTCACAGATGACATCCACCAGGCGCTCGAAGACCTGCTTCACGTTGATATTCTCCTTGGCACTGGCCTCGAAGAACTCGAAACCTGGACGGACATAAGTGGGGACACCTGTGAGACCCTGCAAGGCATAGGTTGGGCTGTGGCATCATCCAAATCTGGGTTCCAAGCCCACTTCTGTCTGTTATGCAGCTATGGGACCTTGGTGAGTGCCTTAGTCTCTCTGAGCCTCAGTGGGCTTGTCTATAAAATGGGAACCATGTTCCTAAAAACCTGTGATAGTCCTGGCTGGTTTGGCTCAGTGGATAGAGTGTCGGCCTGCGGATTGAAGGGTCCCGGGTTCGATTCCCATCAGGGGCGCCTGCTCAGGTTACAGGCTCAATCCCCAGTGGGGGGCATGCAGGAGGCAGCCGATCAATGATTCTCTCTCATCGTTGATGCTTCTATCTCTCTCTCCCTCTCCCTTCCTCTCTGAAATAAAAAACAAACAAACGAAAAACCTGTGACAGAAGCCCTGCTCTGAACTACCCTAAGAATCTCTTTGTCCCAGGGCAGTGGCTGCAAGAGTCCAGGTAGTAACATTGTGGTGCCTAGAGGGATGGGTACCCACGGGTGGCTTCAACTTACCTTCCATGCAATTGTACTGCCCAGGAAGGTACCGCAAGGCTGCCCACAAAACTAGGTATTTATCTGGACTTTAGAAATGTTCTGGAAAATGTGCTTCAGACCAAGTAAAACATAGCTGAAGACTGGCTTCAGCCTGGGCGGCTACCAGTCTGCAGTCCCTGTGGGTTCCCCAGTGTTTGTGGAGAGTGTGTGATAAGTTCCTGGCCTATAGAATGCACTAAAAATGGTGATGGTGATAATAATAATAATTAATAATAATAATAAGTGCTTATATCATGTTTACTATGTGTCAGGCACTTTTCTAAGCGCTTTGCATAAACATCTTTAATGATGCTCTGAGGCTCATCCTATTATAACCCATTTTATAGATGAGGAGACTGAGGCACAGAGAGGGAAAGTCGCTCATTTAAAATTCACACAGGTAACACGTGGCAGGGCCAGGGTTCACACCCAGGCTGCCTTGCTTGAACAACAGTTAATATTAAATAAATATTTTTAATAGAAAGAAGGAAAGAAGAAAGAAAGAAAGAAGGAGAGAGAGAGAGAGAGAGAGAGAGAGAGAGAGAGAGAAAGGAAGGAAGGAAGGAAGGAAGGAAGGAAGGAAGGAAGGAAGGAAGAAAGAAAGAAAGAAAGAAAGAAAGAAAGAAAGAAAGAAAGAAAGAAAGAAAGAAAGAAAGAAAGAAAGAATAATAAATATTCCTATTGTACCACCTTGGGTCTTGGCTGGCTGACTCCTGGGGTGGGAGGATGTGAGGTAGCTTTGAGTATATTCTTAGTGACCGTCGTAACTTGTTTGCCCTCCCAAAGGTGGGAGGTGAAACAAATGCTTTGCTTAAGGTCCCTCAGCTACAAAAAGTACCAGTCAACCTGAAAATAAGGGTGTCCTGCACCCCTAAAAGTTTGGTTAAGAATCTGCCTGCAGGGAACTATCCCTGAAAGGTCCCCGATGTGTCCCCACCTGCCACACCTGCCAAGGTGGGCCAGGAATTCAAACAAACATTACACACAGCGCAGGGTAAGTGGGCCTCTGCCCCGGCACTTGTCATGCTGCTCTATAAAAATTTAATTGTAATTAAATAGTTAGGTCTGTGATTATAGGTTTCCTATCCGTCTCTGCTACTAGACCACCAGCTCCAAGAGGGCAAGATTTCTGTCTGCCTTGTCCACTCTGCAGCCAGTGCCTGGCACAGAGCAGGCATTAGGGAACTACTTGCTCAATGACTGGATGAATGGATGAATGATGAATGAATGAATGATGAATGAATGCTAGAGGCAGGATATGAACTCAGACCTTCTACTCTGAACCTAGTGATCATCAATGGCACCCCACTGTCTTCCTGGGCAAACCTGGCATTTCCTTCAAATATGTGTGGCTTCTCTCAATCTGAGATCCTTTTTTTAAATATCTTTTTTTCATCATAAATATTTGCTAGAGAAAGCTAGAAACTGCTGAAAAGTATCAAGACAAATATGAAAGCCATTTGTAGTTTCATCACCCAGAGACAATTACTATTGGTGTTTGATATGTAGCTTTCTACTTTTAAAAATACAAATATAGCCCTAGCCGGTTTGGCTCAGTGGATAGAGCATCAGACTGCAGACTCAAAGGGCCCAGGTTCAATTCCGGTCAAGGGCACATGCCTGGATTGCAGGCTCGATCCCCAGTAGGAGTCCTGAAGGAGGCAGCCAATCAATGATTCTCTCTCATCACTGATGTTTCTATTTCTCTCTTCCTCTCCCTTCCTCTCTGAAATCAATAAAAATTAATTTTAACCGAAACCGGTTTGGCTCAGTGGATAGAGCGTCAGCCTGCGGACTGAAAGGTCCCAGGTTCGATTCCGGTCAAGGGCATGTACCTGGGTTGCGGGGGCACATCCCCAGTAGGAGATGTGCAGAAGGCAGCTGATTGATGTTTCTCTCTCATCGATGTTTCTAACTCTCTATCTCTCTCCCTTCCTCTCTGTAAAGAATCAATAAAATATATTTTAAAAAATTAATTTTAAAAATACTAATACATAATTGTTAGGTTTGGGTTTGTAGGTTGTGGGGGGGGGGTTAAGTTTTTTTGGTTTTTTTTACAAAATTAAGATTAAATTCCATCTTCTGCTTTGTACTCTGGTATTTTAAACTTAATGACAGAGTGGGAAGTCTCCCCTCAGCCCTGTCACTAGATGTCTCTGCAAGAAGGTGTGGGCGACACCCACAAGTGCCCTAGCCCACAACAGGACTCCCCAGGAAGTGAGCCCAGGCTAGAGTTCCCAGAAAACACGAGGGACAGAGGAGCAGGTTAAGCGACGCCACGAGGGAGCAAAGAGCCAGACCTCAAATGGAAGATGTTCCATAGAACAAAGACCCGGTTTCTCCAACAAATTGATGGCAAGAAACAAGAGAAAGGGGACCATTATAGTCCAGGGGTCCTAGGACTTTTTCTGGAAAGGGCCAGAGAGTAAATATTTCAGACTTGGTGGGCCATCAGGTGCTTAGGGTTTTCTATGCAAGCATCAACAGTAGTTCCCAGTCATGCCAGCTAACACTCAGATGTGCCTATCACTGCTTCACATGTCGTAGCTCATTCAGTCCTCCCGATAACTCAGTGAGGTGGACTGTTATTAATCTCCATTCGACACATAGGGAAGTGCAGACCCAGGAGCTGGAGTCACCGGTACAAGATCACAAAGCGACTGAGAAATAATACAAGTTAATGTTCAACCGAGGCCAGCGTTTGCCTATTTAATCCTCCTAATAGCCTATGAAGTAGACAGGGTTTCACCTGTTTCCTAGGTGAGAAAGGGAGGCACAGAGGGGAGACCCTGTGCCCTCGGTCACACCGCAGTGGGTTGCAGACCCGGATTCTAGCTTGACTCTGGGTCCTTAACACGCCCTACCCTACAGTAGTTACACCACGTCCCTTTAAGGAAAGTCCTGGGAGAGTCTAGAATACTAGAATATTCCAGGACAAGGTCTTCATTGAGCTTAAGTTTTGAATAGATAATTCATTCATCACCTGCTCCAAAGAGATAAACTGAAGAGTCCCCCTCCCACCCTGGTTTCCAGCCACCCAGTTTTCAGACACAAAAGTCACGTCTGTGACTAGATCCTTCCGTATCCTCCCAGAGTGCCTTTAGGCCAGTGGTTCTCAACCTTCTGGCCCTTTAAATACAGTTCCTCATGTTGTGATCCCCAACCATAAAATTATTTTCGTTGCTACTTCATAACTGTCATGTTGCTACTGTTATGAATCGTCATGTAAATATCTGATATGCAGGATGGTCTTAGGCGACCCCTGTGAAAGGGTCGTTCGACCGCCAAGGGGGTCGCGACCCACAGGTTGAGAACCGATGCTTTAGGCAAACTCAAGTATATGTTCTTATTCTCATCCTTTTTATACACGAATGCCGGTGTTGGCCAACTTCAGAATGCAGGCCAAATCTGGCCCGTGGCCTGTTTTGTAAATAACGTTTTCCTGGCAGTTATACTCATTCCTTGATGTATTGTCTATGGCTGCTTTCAGGCAGAATTGAATAGTTGTGAGAGGCCCGACGACCAAAAACATTTCCTCTCTGGCCCTTTAAGCAAATGTTTGCTGACCGCTGCCTGAACTAAAGGAAGCAGCCACAGCCACTGTTCTGCAGTTTGCTTTTACCTCTTAGCCACACAACCCAGAAACCTTGCCATGTTCATGGCCGCACAGCATTTTGCCACGTGAATATGCTTTATGTGCCGCTGCTCCCTCCCCTGCGAGACACCTGGGAGGCTGCCAAGGTTCCCCTGCCACCAGCAGAACTGCAATTTGACACACTCGCCGCTTCCCACGTGGGTGAGGATGTTTGTGGGGTAAATGTCCAGAAACAGTTTTCTGAGTCTGGGTTCCTAGGGCGGCAGCGGTCAGGGAGGGGGATCAATGGGTGAACCCCCTGGAATTAAGTGGAGAAGGTGGCATACATGTGGGCATTTTTCTGGCCAGATCCTCAAAGAGCAAAGGGTTGGAGACTGTGGTTGGACCTGGGATCTGAGCGTGCGGATGGGGGCTTGTTCTGGGAAGTCCAGGGCCTACAGCCCAGCCGGGCACTCACCAAGGTCATCGGCGAGCCTCTGGCCGTCCTCCGCAAGCACGACACGCTCATCCTCCAGGTCACACTTGTTCCCCACGAGGATGACCTGAGCATTGTCCCAGGAGTAGGTCTTGATCTGGGTGGCCCTGTGGAGTTTGAGGGCTGTGAGGCCAGAGATTTGGGGTTCGGGGAGAGGGCAAAGGTCAGGGGACCAGTAGGCAGCAAGCACTCACCA
>NW_005878071.1:0-8028 GCF_000147115.1 Myotis lucifugus | reverse complement strand
ATGGGCCGGACATGCTCTGGAGCCCTCCCGCGGTCCCTTCCCGGCCCCGATCGTGCACGGTGGGTCCCTCGGCCTGGCCTGTGCCCTCTCACAATCTGGGACCCTGGGGGGATGGCGGAGAGCCAGTTTCAGCCCGATCCCCACAGGCCAGACCGAGGGACCCCACCGGTGCATAAATCCATGCACTGGGCCTCTTGTTTATTATATTTTCTTATAATCTTTAAACTTCTGCTCTAGCTTTAATCTGTCTGTTTTCATATCTAAAATTGTGACCTATTTTTTGTTACTGATCCACTTTCTTAGGCTTTGAAGATTCATCTTCGTTTTTTCTTTTTTTATGTTTATTTTTCAGTGATGCCAGTTCAATATTTATCTATTTAGTTCTTTGTATTTTTCCTTCTCCAACTTTTTTAAAAGTTTGTTTATTTAATTTCCCTCCTAACTCATACTTTTGTCTAATGTTGTTGTTCTTGCAGCTTTAAACTCTACACATTAAATGCAGTCGCTCCACACCTACAGTCTTTGTTTTGATTCCCAGTGTTACCCTATTGTTTATACACATGTGACGGCTATTTGCTCACACTTCCTGTACCTCGTACCATTCTTCTGGTGTCACTGGTTTTGTCTTGAGACACATCATTGAGAACGTCCTTTCTAGTAACAGTCCATTTGCTGTCAGTTAACTGATTTTTTTAAAATTTTAATCCTGCAAATGTGCTTTGTATCCAACTATTACTTAAAAGAATAATTTCTGCTCAAGTTGTTATTTTCCAAAACAATTTTTAATTTTTTTTTAAATTTAACTGGCTTCTTGTTTTAATCTTTGCTGTTGAAAAGTTGGTAACTTCTTTAAAATACATTTTTATTGATTTCAGAGAGGAAGGGAGAAGGAGAGAGAGATAGAAGCATCAGTGATGAGAGAGAATCATGGATCAGCTGCCTCCTGCTCGTCCCACACTGGGGATCGAGCCTGCAACCCCGGGCATGTGCCCTGATGGAGAATCAAACCATGATGACCTGGTTCATAGGTTGATGCTTAACCACTGAGCAACACTGTCTGGGCGAATAGTTGGTAACTTTTAAATGATATGGTTTTTCCCCCCAAGCCTATGAAGATGAAATTGTGTCTGCTTCTGGTCAGACTCGGGGTCCTGAGGCTGGAAGCAGGTCAGCCCCTTTGAGAGTGAGGGGTCAGTGTGGAGGCTCCGGGTGGCGCGGCCCGGCTTCCCCACCTTGCCGCTGGCGGAGGATAACCCTCCCAACCTCAGAGCTTCCGCAGCCCCTCCCGTCCTTAGCCCATCGCTCCCAGCTCCGGCTTCCGTTTGTTGTCTGTATATTTTGACACATTTATTTATGTATTTGTTCTTGGTAGCTTGTTTTTCCCTGGAGTATTTTCTCTCTTCTTCCAACAAGAGTGTATCAAGGAGTGTTGTTACCTTTCAGTCTAAGGGGGAGTTCAGTGTTGTGGGGGGTGTCAGAGTACCTGCCTCTGCACATCGCTGGAAGCAGGCGGCCTTCTCTCCAAAGCCTTCTGTTCAGAAAGGACAACTGATGCTTGTTCTCTGTGATGTCACTTGTAGAGAATTGGTTATAATTATCTTCCTGAGAAATAGCCGTAAGTATACATTAGCCTTTTTCTTTTTTTTTTTTTTTAAATATATTTTATTGATTTTTTTACAGAGAGGAAGAGAGAGAGACAGAAAGCCAGAAACATCGATGAGAGAGAAACATCGATCAGCTGCCTCCTGCACATCTCCTACTGGGGATGTGCCCGCAACCCCAGGTACATGCCCTTGACCGGAATCGAACCTGGGACCCTTCAGTCCGCAGGCCAATGCTCTATCCACTGAGCCAAACCGGATTCGGCTACATTAGCCTTTTTCCATCCAGACAAAATGTCTATAATACACAGCACATGACTAATAATCATTGCCGCTTACTCACCCCTTAGTTCATAGGGGTCAGCAAACTAAACCCTGCGGGCCAAATCCAGCTGCCGCTGCCTGCTTGTGTGAATAAAGTTTTATTGTAACAGTCACGGCGATATTTATGTATTATCTATGCACTGGATAATGGTGGATTTGAGCATTGCAAGAAAAGAAAACATAGGGCCCTGCAGCCTAAAATATTTCCTGCTTGACCTTTCATAGAACATTTCCATTGCCCCCTGAGTGAGTTCTGTAACTCTGACAACAGATCTGTATTTGCTACATTGCATATACTTAGTATGTGATATAGGGCATATTAGGAGATATGCGGTGCTGACAGTATGTGGCGTGCACTCTATCTTCTCTCCTTCATTAGCCCAGGAATCATGGGGCCCAGCTGCACGCACTGGACGGGCCACAAGGAGGCCGGTGTGACTGAGCAGCTTGTAAGGCTCCAGGGAGCAGTGATGAGCTGGAAATGGCACTGAAGGACAGCACAGCGACTATTACCAGAGAGAGGCAGATGGATGGATGTCCAGTGGCCACGAAGAAATCTGTGAAATAACTACTGTGAGGGAATCGGCAGCTAAGTCCTTGAGGAAAAGATAAATAATAAACATTGCTGGCAAGAGCTGAAGCAACAGCTAGAAATCAGTGTGTATGTGTGTGGGGGGGGGTGGGGGGTGGGAGGAAGGCAGGTCCTCACAGAGCTTGAAGCTGAAGAAAACTTCAAACCAAAGTCATTGCAATGGAGCCAGGAGGTGAGAACCACACAGCTGCTTTGGGTCACGTATGACACCTGGGAGGCTTAGGAAAGGGACTGTTGTGGTCTGTTTTCACCCGTGCACGCACACCCTGCTTTGTGTGGGTGAAATCAAATTGAGGTTCACATCATCCTGAGAGAGGCAGGCAATGGTGTCCACTCAAAAGGATGTTTGCGAAGGTATTTATCCTTTCTGAAGATTTATGTACCTGGCCTTTCTTAAGCTATTGTCAGTATAGCTCCTCAATTCATCCGGTTTTCACTGACACGGAAGAGCATCTTATTTTCCCTGAGGATTTTGGCTGTTGAAGAATTCATGCGTGGCCACACCACTGACCACAACAGGCATGTTCAGAAATCAAGATGGAATGCCTTCAGACAACGTAAGGAGCACGAGCAAACATAAGGAGGCCGGGGCGGAAAGATACAGGTCCCTGTGTGTGCTTCTCACTGCCATTCCCCATCAGAGGTATAACCTGGATTCTGGCAAAGCTATTCATCAGCCTTAGGGTGGGTACTAGTTAGCTAGAGCTGCCATAACAAAGCACCACAGACTGGATGGCTGAAGGGCAGACTGGAGGGCATATGTCAGACATTAAGCAAGGTTGGCCCAGCCGGTGTGGCTCAGTGGTTGAGCATCAATCTATGAACCAAGAGGTCATGGTTCGATTCCTGGTCAGGACACATGCCTCGTTGCAGACTCGATCACCAGTAGTGGGCATGCAGGAGGCAGCTGATCTATGATTCTCATCATTGATGTTTCTATCTTCCCCTCCCTCTCCCTTCCTCTCTGAAATCAATAAAAATGTGTTTTTAAAAAAGCAGGGTTGGTTCCTTCTGGGGACACGGAGGAAGAATGTGGTCCATTCCTTTCTGGGAGTGTCTGGTGGTTGGTGGTAGTGTTTGATGTTCCTTGGCTGGTAGATGCCTCACTGCCATCTCTGCCTTCATCTTACCTGTGTTCTCCGTGTGCGTGTCTCACGAGACACGTACCAATTGAGATAGGGCCTCATCTAAAGATCTCTTGATTAGAGATTTGGGGTATTAGAAGTTTAACTGTTTGTGGGGATATAATTCAATCCATGACAGGTGCAGTAGATCAAGGATTGAATCAAGTAATAAAATTTATTGCATGATTTTTAGATGTCAACTCGTCTGTCCATGTTTTACTGGTGAGAAAACTGAGGTTAAGAAGTGAGAAATGATTTGCTCAGGAAGGATCCTTAGATGGTACTCTTTTTTTTTAAATACATTTTATTGATTTTTTACAGAGAGGAAGGGAGAGAGATAGAGAGTTAGAAACATCGATGAGAGAGAAACATCGATCAGCTGCCTCCTGCACATCTCCTACTGGGGATGTGCCCGCAACCCAGGTACATGCCCTTGACCGGAATCGAACCTGGGACCTTTCAGTCCGCAGGCCGACACTCTATCCACTGAGCCAAACCGGTTTCGGCTAGATGGTACTCTTATCAGATGAAGTGAGGGTTCCTCTTCCCCACCTGTTGCTGTGGCGTGCAGTCCTTGCCATATCCTGAGAAAAGGAATTTCCTGAGACTCGTATGGGAGGATGAGATATGGTAGAAAGCTTTATTCCTGCAGAATTACATCCCTGGGTTTCCAAAGCCCCATTCCCCTGAGGCCAGTCATAGAAGCAGTGTGGCTAGGATTTCAGTAGAGCCAAAATCAGAGCCAGAGTCCAGAATTTCAGAATGGATGTTGGAGCCGGGTCCAGACAGCGTCAGGCTAGCTGCAGTCCACCAGCCCGTAGTGTGGGAGGGTCTGTATGGCCGTGGGCCACATGGAAGGATGCCAGGAAGCCAAGCATGAACCATGAGCCAAGTGTGCCAGGAGAAACCAAGAGTGTAGAGAGCGCCCTAGCCTGTTTGGCTCAGTGGATAGAGCATCGGCCTGTGGACTGAAGGGTCCCAGGTTCGATTCTGGCCAAGGGCACATGCTGGGTTGTGGGCTCCATCCCCAGTAGGTGGCGTGCAGGAGTTAGCCGATCAATGATTCTCTCTCATCATTGAGGTTTCTATCTCTCTCCCTCTCCCTTCCTCTCTGAAATCAATAAAGAAATATATTTTTTAAAAAGAGTGTAGAATGGAATGATAGTGTAGGGAAAAAAAGTGCAAGCTTCTTTGTTTAGGGCAGTGGTTCTCAACCTTCCTAATGCCGCGACCCTTTAATACAGTTCCTCATGTTGTGGTAACTCCCAACCATAAAATTATTTTCGTTGCTACTTCATAACTGTAATTTTGCTACTGTTATGAATTGTAATGTAAATATCTGATATGCAGGATGTATTTTCATTGTTACAAATTGAATATAATTAAAGCATAGTGATTAATCACAAAACCAGTATGTAATTATATATGTGTTTTCCGATGGTTTTAGGCGACCCCTGTGAAAGGGTCATTCGACCCCCAAAGGGGTTGCGACCCACAGGTTGAGAACCACTGGGTTAGGGGATTGTATAGCCCAAATGTCCATGCACTTGAAGTGGCCATGCCCATTTCTAGCCAGCCATCTCCGTCGCTGGGTATGATTGACAGGCGAGTATCTTCCTTATGTAGTTCCCTCCCCCAGTGTTTTGCAGAGAGCATGCCTGTAGTGTCTGGCCTTCCCTTCGCTTCTTTCCTATTGTTAATAACCAGCTAATTACAATGGTATCTATGGTAGCTGGGCCTTCGCTGGGAGTAGGTCTCCTGATGGCCAGTCAATGCCTTTGAAACCTGGTTGTGAAGGCCGCTGAGCCCTACTTACCCTGTAGATAGATCAGTGGTTCTAAATTCTTGGGCCACATAGAGGCTTTGAGCAGCGGTTCTCAACCTGTGGGTCGTGACCCCTTTGCGGTCGAACGACCCTTTCACAGGGGTCACCTAAGACCATCCTGCATATCAGATATTTACCTTACGATTCATAACAGTAGCAACATTACAGTTATGAAGTAGCAACGAAAATCATTTTATGGTTGGGTCCCAACATGAGGAACTGTATTTAAAGGGCCGGAAGGTTGAGAACCACTGGGCTTTGAGGCTGTGAGGGAAGGCCGGGTCCTCTCCACAGACAAGGGCTGTGGACAGAAACAGTGCCTGGTGTTGCTCAAATCTCAGAACACCTCTGAGCTGCTTCTGCTGATGTTTTCTCTCGATGTGTTCTTCACTCAAAGAATCTTAAGGAGGTTTTGGTGCCAGAGAAACCTGTTTAACATTGTCTACAATAGCACATGTATCTGCTGACGTTAGGCTGGGAAAATGCATATTTCCCGGGTGGAAACTCCCTCTCTCCCTCACTGTCACGTGTCTTGGGAGACGCCAGGGCAGGAAGGGGTCTATTTTCTGCAACGTGATTCCAGTCCCAGGCCAGCTACCGCCTTCACCTTCCTGTCCGCAGGCAGGGAGGCGGGCTTGTGTGTGGCTGTGCATTGATGCAGAATGACTGAATGGAAGGCCACCGTTCCATTCGGCAGGGGCACTGGTGCTACGTGGTGACAATTCCGCCCATTTGGCTTTTCTCCTCTGGCTTTGAGTGTCGGCCCATCCCGCTGTCATCGGCCTTGTTCATGGGCAGGCCCTTGCCCGCGTTGGGGCCTGGGGAACATGGCATCGGGCCGCTGAGAGCCGCGTGCTGGGCCAGGCACTGCCAAATCCCAGCAGGGCCTTGTGTCTCGCAGTGATCGCTGTATCGTGGTTGGCATTTCTGTCATTGCAACAGTGAGGTGGGTGAGGAACTGGTCAGAGCAAGATTTTTGCTTTCAGTGCTGTCCTTTCTCCAAATTGGAAAAGACAATTAATACAAAGGAGTTGAAAACCCCATTTCCTGAAGCCACCTGTGGCCTCCC
This sequence comes from Myotis lucifugus, assembly GCF_000147115.1. Classification (NCBI taxonomy): domain Eukaryota; kingdom Metazoa; phylum Chordata; class Mammalia; order Chiroptera; family Vespertilionidae; genus Myotis; species Myotis lucifugus. The sequence continues at coordinate 1,493 of NW_005878071.1, read as the reverse complement.
TTTAGCTTTGGAATAAATTTCTCACACAATCAAGAGTTTCTGTCAGCTTCTGGGCTCTTCGTGAATGGAAATGAGGCAAAACGTGTTTGGATTCTTCTGCAGCTCCGGGGAGGGATGGTGTTGGCTGTAAAATTCCCTGATTATATTTTAACCTTCATCTCATATCTTTTTAAAACACAACCTCTGACAAATTTTTAACTCAGAATGTCATCCTAATTTTGATGGTGAGACATATGCTGTGAGCATGGAACTGGGATGTATGTGCCTTAGGTAATACTTTTAAACCGAGCAGAAATTAGGTTTCAATGTGAATATTGACAACATGGCAATTGTCATTTGAACTCCGACAAGGAGGCTCATTTGGTGGATAATTTGGGACAGAAAAAAATGGTTCTAAACAATCAAATTTAAACAAGTCGCTTGGGTAAGTCCCCTGCGCTCTTGAGTGCACTCTGAGGCCTGTGTGAGGTGACCACCGTCCACTCCTCCCCGCTGTCCTCCTGGGTCAGCCACGTGTTTCCTGCGCTCTGAGTGCGCTGCCCTGAGAGACTGAACACACACATGGACAGTGGCCAGACCATACCTGCAAATAGAATGCTGACCCCCAGCCCCTGTGGCAGTCACCCCAAAGCGGTTAGACCTTAGACATTAACTACCAGTTTCTCTGTGTTCACCACCCCCCCTGCTTTTAGCACAGGATCAAATAGAAAAACCTGAGTATGTTCTTCAAATCAACCACACAGGTTTTTTACACACACATTGAATCCTTGGTATTTTTTTTTTAATTTCTGTTTATTTTTCTTAGAGTATTGCATTCCCATAATCCAAAACATTGAATGGAATGATAGTAAGCTTTCTGGCATTATTTCTGATATCTTCCAGGCTACAGTTTTTACTAAAATACATTAGAGACGATCTGCGAATGTTTCTTTCTTTTTAAAAAGATACTTATATTGATTTCAGAGAGACAGGGAGAGGAGAGATAGAAACATCAATGATGAGAGAATCTGATCAGCTGCCTCCTGCACGCCCCACACTGGAGATGGAGCCGCAACCCCAGCATGTGCCCTGACCCAGAATCACACTGTTAACCTCCTGGTTCATAGGTTGACGCTCAACTACTGAGCCATACCAGCTGTGCTGAATGTTTCTTAAATAGGCACATTTTTTAATACTTACATTTCCCAGGTTATAAAGGATGGTTGGTTTTCCCATTTGTGTGGCTCCTATCTTCCCACAGTTGGAGAATGTGATTTCGATTGCACACCTCAGTGTTTAAATTTGTCTGATTCTTGGGGTTAGTTGCCTGGTTACATCTGCTTATTGGTACCTTATCATTCTACCTCCAGTTCCTTGCCTTTGCTGCTTTTCATATATTTGCTATGGCCTGGCTCCCCTGATGCAGTGTTCCGTTATTCTTGACTGTGATTCTTCTCCATAAGATGTTTAGGATAAGTATGAACCGTGCTTCTCAAACTTGTATGTATGACCTC
>NW_005878070.1:0-8028 GCF_000147115.1 Myotis lucifugus | reverse complement strand
GAATAACAACAATAACTCATAACAAAATAGAACAACTATAACAATATATTACAATAAAAGTTATGTCAATGTGGTGTTTTTCTTTCCCTCTCAAAAGATGCGATAACTGAGATGGCTACTGAGTGACCATGAGCATGTAGTGTGTACAGCATTGATACACTGGACAAGGGGTAATTCACAACCAGGGGAGATAGAGTAAGCCAGTGTGAGGTTCTATCACACTACTCAAAACAGCAAGTAATTTAAAATTTGTGTACTGTTTATTTCTGGAATTTTCCATGTAATATTTTTGGAACATGGTTGACTATAGGTAACTGAAACCAGGGATAAGAGGGACCATTTCAAGGCAGGTATTCATTTCAACAAAAAGCTGTAGGAATTCCTCTCTAACAAATGCTATGGATTCTGGTTCACTGAGCCTACTGCAATCCCAGCCTCTACTCTAGTTTTTATCTTTAAAAACATAAAGGTCAACCCTGGGCCTTCTGGTCTCAATTCCCATTAAAGTCCAGTCTTCTGGAGAAAATAAAATAATGAATCCCTAAGAGTTTTAAAATGGATTCATTTCAATTTCTTCTGAAAGCTGAGAATTAATAGAGACAAGTTTGGCCAGTAAGAAGTAAGAGTTTGGCCAAACTCTCCCCAATGGAAGAAATAGTCAAGGCTATTAAGAGGTAAGGATTTAAATTATGTTAATAAGGGATTTGCATCATCATGCCTTAGAGTCTGGCACAAACATCCAGTTAGTACTCCAAATGCTGAAAAATGCAAGTGATCTCAAAAAGAGATTTCAGTACCTCAGAACATTTCAAGCCTCTTTCTTAGCAATTGCTCTCTCTCTCTCTCTCTCTCTCTCTCTCTCTCTCTCTTTCTCCCTCCCTCCTTCCCTGTTCTTTCTGTGACTCTGAATGAGCCAAAGAGTATTTCTAAGAGACCTGAGAATTCACTTTTATGCACTTAAAGCAGGCTGTCACTACCTGTCTGCAGTCCCATCTACATAGGCATCTAAGGCATCTAAACAGAAGCAATACTGTGCATGTGTGTGCCGCCTACATATCCACATTCCTCTTCTTTCGTATGAAAGAAAACCTGAGCAAGGAGCACAGATACTGAAATGCATTTCCTAGTCTCCCTTTCAGGTAGAAATGTAAGAGAAAGTGATTGAGTAGGGGTTCCAGGAAAGCCCTTCAAGGGTGCTTGCCGATCAACTGAAGGATCATTGATTTTTATCTTCACTCTCTTTCCTTGCCACTTTCTCTTCTTGCCTGGAACACAGAGGTTACTGATGGAACGTCAGCAAGCGTCCAGGACTACAAGACAGCACAGAAGATGGGAAACAGACATCGACAGAGAAAGGTGATGAAAGGAGCCTAAGTTCCAAATGATTGGGAATCTCCTATATCATCCTTGACCTGCCTTTCTCAACTTTTACTGTATGAGATTTTTTAAAAATAAAAAACAACAAAAGCAAAATAACCTGCATTTAGTTTAAGTCACAGTAACTTTAGGTTTCTGTTACTATAGCCTGTTGATACAGTATGTATGTCAGCATCATGGTTTGGAGAAGGCATAGTGGGAAGATATGTGGGGAGACACCAATTTATTTATTTATTTTTTAAAATATATTTTATTGATTTTTTCCAGAGAGGAAGGGAGAGGGATAGAGAGTTAGAAACATCGATGAGAGAGAAACATCGATCAGCTGCCTCCTGCACACCCCCGACTGGGGATGTGCCTGCAACCAAGGTATATGCCCTTGACTGGAATCGAACCTGGGACCCTTCAGTCCACAGGCCGACGCTCTATCCATTGAGCCAAACCGGTCAGGGCAGAGGCGACACCAATTTAAAGAGGATGGTCAGTAAAGCTCACCCACAGTCCTCCACCTGGACTCCAAGTCCCGGGAGGTCACTGTCCCTCTCCTCTTCTCTTGAACTGTGACTTTGAATTCATTTAAACTCAGTGGGGCATTTCTTCTTGTTCATATCTCATTAAAGGCTCTTTTTCCTGCTCATTTAAATGCAACTCAATGCACAGAAGCATGAAAAAGACCTAAATGTGCGTTTGTGTGTGTTTGTGTGTGTGTGTGTGTGTGTGTGTAAAAGAGAGAGAAACAATTTGTTTCTCATAGCGTGTTGCCACACAGAAGTTAACTGAAATTATGAAAAGGTAACTCAATAGGCACTGTATTTTTTTTTTTACAAGAAAATGCTTTTATTACAGAAATTACTGTCATCCCATTGAGTTTTCTTTCTTCTCAGGGAAGAATGTTAGAGCATCCCTGCCTCCAGGCCCTGTTTTCTCATTTGTAATGATATACTATATGTAAAGTCATATTACCGGCACTTGCAATTTCCGAATTGCTTGATGCCTGATGTCACAAAATTATAACTAAGAGAGACTGTTACACCTACTGCTCCAAGGCATGGGGAGTATTATTTCAGCAACAACGAAAGCATGTAATAAAGGACTTTAATGTTAATGACAGCTTGAATGCAAGCTGTTAGAAAAATTGAGTGTGTGTTTTTCCTATCCAGGTAACCGAATCAGGTGCCCCCTACAAACAGCATCCCCTTCCAAACTACCTCGGATTTAAATGATTCAGTTTAATTCAACAGGCATTTAGCAAATACCCATTACATGTGAAGCCTTGCAGTGGGGGCCACAGTAATTGAACAGCAACCCTTGCCCCTCAGGAGTTCCCACAATATACTGAAAAAGAGATGCCTATTACCATGGCTGATACTAGGCCCACTGTGAAAAGTGCTAAAATGAGGCTGCTGCAAAGTGCCAACAAACCCAGGGCAGGGCAGTGTAAAGCATCTTGGAGAATGGGACTTTGGAAAAGGCCTTCAGGGGCATATAATACATTCATTCCAGCAAAAGGACCCAACTTCAACCTAATCAAAGGTGAGAACTCTTGGGTGTGTTAAGGGATGAGAAATCAGGTAGAGGAGACTAGAGCACAACAGAATAGAAAAGAAAATAGGGGCTGTGTAGCTATCAGGGAGGGAACACCAGTAAAAGTTGGTGACTGATGAGATATAGGATTAAGGGGGAAATGCCTAACCCATGTGAAGTGATTGCAATATCTCTGTTTTCTTTTCATTAGCCTGTGTCACTGATGCTACGGGCCCACTCACATCCCCTGGTGCTAACCATTTCAGTGCCCCTAGGCTTGACTGCCAGCCCCCGGCCTCTTATTTATTTAAATTTTTGCTTAACGGCTGGCTTTCTTTCTTTGGTTTCTAGAGCCTGCTTTTGCTCTGGCACATGGGAGACAGCAAGTACTAAGGAGCACACATCCAGGGGGAACTCTTCCTAAGAGATGACTGACAGGAGTCTGTGTATCATAGCCAAGCTCCATTGCCCTTGGGTGAGTAAGAGAAATAAGAGTAAGGTATATATCTTAAGGGGGCTACCAGGGCACTTTCAGAATTCCCTAGTTGGTTGAAGCTCCAATTGTTTGATCACACACCTTTGTTAGCTACTTTTTCTTCCTTATCTCACTTTGCTGCTGCCCTACCATGAGCCACCTTGCCAATATACGATATATCCTCACACCCTTGAAGTGTAAGGTCCTGCGTCTGGAAAAGCCCAACTGAGGCTAACCAGGAGGGTTCATGAGCCTCATGGAAGTACTATTTCACCAGGAATCATCAAGGTTTTCCTTTAAAACTGCAGTGTAAGTAGAGCAAAAGTCAGCCTCTGAGCAGAGTAAGCTATGCCGAGTGGAGATCAGGCACAACAGAACAAGAGATGTTTATAACCAGTTTTAGGGCAAAAGTAGTATTTAGTCACATGACTGCACAGTAGTTTCATGAAGTAAAAAACCGTACGATAATCCTGAGAGAAAGGCAGTAACTGAACAGGGTTCTGCTATTGCTACTTCTATTTTGTTCACACAGATAGTTAAGATTTAGAAAGAGGCTTCAGGAACATACCAGTGTAAGAATATGGTCCCTCAAATTGTTTTGCACTGTTATGAGCAAAAATGCATGGAAAAGTAGTAGCATTTGAGTTGTTAATACTCTGAAATTAGTGCTTTGGGGCCAAGAAGGAAACATTTAGGAGAAGCTTCCTCTGAGAAGCCTTCCTTGTCTACCTTGGCTCTCAGCAATTTCCCTGGCTTCTGAGATGTTACAGGCATTCAGAGTCTCAGTTATTCATTTGATTCTTAGTCCTCCTACATAGCTTGCACTGCTGTGTCGTGTCTTTTAAACTAGACTGGCATTCTCACGTAAGTCTCATGGCTTGTACAAAGTGACCCAGACTCTGGCATGCTGGTTTTCCCAAAGAGCAGATGCTGGGGTGGAGACTGGAGTACATGAGATGTATTAAGGGGTGTTTGCGAGATGAGCAAATATGGTGGAAATGAAGGAAGCAAGGCTCAGCGTAGAGAAAAGCTGGCTGTGATGCCTCAGCTGGTCCCACGGGGAGCTCTGAAACTGAGACACCCAGTTTCACAAATTGGGTGAAGGAGCTGGCCTTTTATACCTTTGCATGGATCAGTCATTGGATGTGGGCATCCACTAAAATGGTAGATGACATGTTTTGGCTGACCTGGGTGATGTCAATATCCTTGTAAGCATTTTGGAAAATCTCAATAATGTATTTTGGTTGTGAAATTGAAGAACTGTGTTGAGAATGTTATATCTATGATTAACATAAATTTGGTAATGATAGCAAACACTAACTTGAACTGGCTAGCTATATGAGTTTTGTCATTGTTTTCTAGAAAGCCCTAGGGAACAACCCTCTGTAGTTCATTCTTTGTGTCACAGTATTTTTAACATAATAATTATTCAATTATTGTTCACTGATGACCATTATGATTGTACTGGAAGCAATACTAAGAAGCAACATATTTTAGTCCACTATAACACAATCCTAAACACAGTAATTATTTTTCTTTTCAAAAGATATAAAATAAACTTACTATGAGACATTAGTTTGAGTGCTAGGATTTAGGACAAGAAAACATACTGCTATCCCTGTTATACATTATCTTCTCTAAAAACAAAAGTTTTAACTAAGTCTGCCTTTTAGGTTCCATTGCCAAAAAGCCTTTTTATATTAGTCCTTATTCATACAATTCCAGTGCCGACATTTTTATCATAATGTATATTTACTATTATTTTATTTCACGTGCATTTATGTGTTTTGTATAAAGCATTGTATAAATAATTAAATCAGTATTTCAAAAATTATAAAACCTTTCCAGCGCCCACAAAAACCCTAACTTAAGGTCCTGTTGCTCTCTAAGGCTTTTGCTAAGAATTCCAGTCACTCCATATGTAGACTTTGTGCAACACTATGTTATATGGTTTTGTAGCTTGTAGCACACTAGGAAGAGGAAAGGCAATCAAATGGATTCAAACATGAGAAAAAATAACATCAAGGTAGGAGAGCTAAAAACAAATAAAAGCAGACCTAGAGATGATCTACTGCATTGTCAACTTGTGGGTTTTTCAAGTGATGTCCTTAGGTTGTCTGTCTAAATATATAGGAATGTCCTATTTTAGAATGATTTCCATTAAAAGTTACCTTTTTAAAACTTTGGTACTTCAATCAATGAAATTCAGTTCTCTGAAAAAAAAAGTGTTTTATAAGGATGCTAGATTTTGTGAAAATAGCCAATTCCTGTCATCTGAATAGATTTGAACTAACATCACCCTCACGCTTCTTTGTGTAATCAATCACACATTTGTTCCTTCATTGGCAATTACATTATTAATCAAGGTTTCTTGGAATTTTCTCTTTTTTCCCCTATAGATAAAATGGTCAATATGAATATGTAACAAAGAAAAAAGATCACCCATTTCAAGAGCAGAGTACTGTGCCACCCTTAAGAAGGTCCTGATCAATCATCCTAATTCGACCATTTTCTTGTGTATGACACTGAGACAATAGCCCAATGCCCTGAGCCTCAGTTTATCCATGTGTAAAAGTGGACAATGGTATCTATCTCATAGTATTAAGATGAGAACTAGAAGAGATAATCTGCTTAATGGGATCTGCCCACAGCAAAGAATCAAACTGCTTATGCTATTACCTTTATTATATTTATTAAAATATTTGACATGAATCTAAGTGTAGACACTAATAACCTAATAGATATTGACTGGTAGTTACTTGAAATGTTATTAAGTTTTAAAATAAAATATCCAGAGCAGATGAAAATAAGGGGCCTATTAAAATATCAAGAATATAAATTAATTAAAAAGCTATTGTTTGTCAACCTATTAAATATTCTATCTGTTAAGGAGAATTTGGTGAATATAATTTTATTTTTATCATACTGCTGAACGATTTACACCTATAGCAAATAAGAAAAATGGGTTATGATGTGTGATACAATGTAAAGTTCCAAGTCAAATTCCACTTTGAATAACAGAGAGCTGTAAGGCCATGTGACCTGTGGATTAGATGCCTTGTGTTGTCAACCTGCTGTGACTGACAGGTTAGAGGAGGACAGGAGTAATAACAAAAGTCCCCAAACCCCTTTACAGCTTCTCAATAGAAGTCAGAAAAAATGCAAATGTGATCTTATCACATGAGGGCATAGTCACATGAAGGCCAAGACAGTCATTGCAATTACCTTTTGAAAGATAAAAGGTACAATGTGTCTGTGAAGGAGAAAAAAATATCTAAAGTTTTACTCACAAGGAAGGCATTGAGAATGGGAAATGAGATAACGATAACCATTTAGGAAGAGGAGCACACTGCCATGCACAGGCTGTGCACAGCAGATTGTTTTCACGTGCATGCTGAGCTCGGAATGAAGACATCTGATGATGACTTTTGGTAGAACAAGTCTGACCATGTATTTCCTACCCATAATCTTGTCCAATCCAGTGCTGACTGTTGCGTGTTTCTAGTCAATGCTGGAAATGGAGCCTTTTCTGGGTGACTTAATTCACTAGCTTTGTTTTGCTTACTTTTTCTCATCTGTAAAACTATAATACTAAAACTGAAAACAACAACAACAACATCAAATTCCAAGTTGTAGAGAAAAGAGTCCTGTACTGTGAATTGGGGGATTTTTATTGTAGCCCTAATTCCTCCCCACTTGGCATTCTTGGATGTGACATATTTGAGCTTCAATCATTAAATGAGGGGCTTGAATCACATTATCACAGAAGTACATTTTGTCACACAAGTCTGTCATTCATGTGCCCATTCTAGATATCACAAGAAATTGAAACACTTTCCTCATCTGGGCCACCAGTCCCTATATATCTTAAGTCACAACTTTGGAATAAAGCTAAGTGAAGCAACCAAGAAAACATACCCTCAAGTCACTTTACCTGTACTATGAGAAGCAACATAACATAATGGCTGTGATGTGATTCCCACTGGGCCTACGACACTGTAGGCACTAATATAACACCCCACACTACCATAAATTCCACACTTTGCCATCCTGTCTGAATGCTTCCTTAATTCATTTTGGAAATGGGATGGGTAGGTTGTCTTAGTGAAGTGCTATGGACAGCTTAAGGACTCAGTTACAGATAAGGCCACTAGGGGGGAGGGGAAAGGGAAATTAAAACATAAGGGAACAGAAATGGGTACAGTCAGGGACATAAGAGGACAACAAAGACAGGTGCCCAGGCTTGGCTGTCCTTGCTAAGATAGCAGAAGTTGGAAGAGCCACCTCATCTTCAGCGACTTCCTCCAAAGACAGTGAAATGATGGAGATGTAAAGAGCATTTGTAAAGTCTATCAGAGAATTTAAAAAATAGTTTTCCTGTTGTTTACTGCCAAAATGTACAACTACTTCCTTTAGTTGTCTCTCTGGCAACATGAGGCAGTAAAGAATTATAATATGGATTTGAAAATAGCTCTGTCATTTGCAAACTTTGGGAACTTGGACAAGTTACTTAGCATCTCTGAGACTGATCTGTGGGGAGAAAAATGGTGAAAATCCACAACTGGAGGTGTGTGTGATGAAGCAGGAAAAGAGTGTGTAGGACCTCAAGCTCCATAGATACTCAATTCATTACTGAGACTTTTACTTGACCT
>NW_005878069.1:0-8028 GCF_000147115.1 Myotis lucifugus | reverse complement strand
ACAATTAGCCATCAGAAAAAGAAAGGGGTCTGACAGTGACCCGCCCCCACTGGATGGCTGGTTTGGGCTGAGCCGTCGTGGCCTCATCGGCGTCACCCTATTTACCTCCACGTCCTGGCCGAGTTTTGCCAGTTCCAGCGTCTGGTTTCACCCTCCCTGCTCTGCTCCCGGGGAGCTACTCTGACAAGTTATGCTTTAACCCAAGTCATAGGCTTTCCCCCAAGTAAGTGCTTTCGATTCAGCATTTTTCAAGTTCAGGGTCAAATTAATTGTATGAAACTTCAGGACTGTACTGGCCTCCCTTTTTGCACCATCACAAGCTACTGAATGGGCAGTTCAGTATGAACCAGAAATAAGGTGCTTCCCCCCACAGGATTTCAAAGACAGGCCCCCTACCGCCCACTGTCTCCCGTAGAATCCTTCCCCAAGACAAACTCTCTTTACACTGAGACTGAGGTGGACCCGAGACTGTCTTGTTTCTCTCCTGTCTGGCTGACGTGGAGCATACATGCGTCATGGAGAGGGATCGTTTTCCTTAATAGAGTGACCCTTCTGGACAATGCTACTGCTACCAAGGTTCCCGCTCTTGGCTCTGAGCGCTAGAAAGAGGGTGTTCCGCTTTCTTTCCAGGGCCCGAGGGGATGAGTGAACTTACTATCGCTTCTCCGGTGCACACATTAAACCTTAACGCCTGAAGAAGTGTGTGCTTCCCCGTGCCCCTCAGTGAAAGGCTGGGTCCTGTGGCAGGACAAGGCCCCCAGGAGTGGCGGATGGTGAGGGAGTGGCACACATCTTGGCCTGTCCAGGGCTTGGCCAGCTCCAGCCCCCGGGCAAAATCTCGTCGTCCACGGCCTGTTTCCATAAATAAAGTTTTACCCTCTTGCTTACGTACCATCTAAGGCTGCTTTCGTGTCACATGGCTGAGTGGTTGCTACAGAGACCGTATGGCCTGGAAGCCTAAACGAGTTGCTAAGTGGCTCTATACGGACAGCGTTCCTTGACCTCTGGCCGCTCGCTCTGGGCAGAGCTCCTCCCGCCCCTGCCGGCGTCGCACTGCAATGGGCCGGGCCAGTCACCTGGGAAGAAGGTCTCCCTGCGCCCAGACCTGCGAGGCTGATGGAATCGGAGCGTGGCAGGCCCTGCTCAGGGACAGGCTGGGGCACCCACCTTGGGCTGGTGCAGAATGAATGTGGGCCGTGGGTCCCAAAGTGTGGTGCAAGGCCCCCCAGACCCACCGGATCAGAAGCTCGAGGGGTGTGGGGGTGGGCGCCTTCTGTGTTTTAAGGGACCCTGCAGAGGAGTCCCAGGCCAGCTCGAGTTGGAAACTACTGACGGAGGGAAGAGCAAAGAACAGCCTTGAGCTGAGTGTGGAGGCAGCGGACAGGCGGCCCCCTGGCTGCCTCTGGGACCGAGGCCTCTGTGGGGAGGACAGTGTTTTCTGCTTAGAAAGAGGCCCGAGCTCTGAAACAGTGCTCAGCCCTCCATGCAGGTGTCTGTCGCCCTTGGAGAGCCCAGTGTGGCGTCTGCCCCAGCTCCCCTCTGCTCTCTGCTGAGTGGTGAGGTGTGGCCCTCCCCTGGCCCCTCCAGAGACCTACCTCGGATCTGGAGGCCCTGCGTCCAGCTGCAGCCACGCCACCCTGGCAACCTTAATAGGCTGACATTTCCCTCTGTCTCCTCCCATTAGGCCTTCGCTTGATCACTGTGCCTCCCTGGCTCCGGGCGTAATCTGCGTGTCATGTGTCCATAACACTATGTAATTGCTCTAACGCAGCAGCATTATCTGTGAGCATGCATCGCCTAATTGCAAAGCCAGGCATCCACAGTGAGTGCCTCGGCCATCTCCCCGGCTGCCAACCTCCCTGGGGGCGCTCTGGGAACCCCTTTTCTTGCCTCTGCTTGGGTGAGGATCCAGACTCCCTGGCCCATCATCCCTACCTCAAGGCTGGTTACTCCTTAAGTCTAGACAAATACGGTGGTTCCCTCCTTAACGCTGCCCAGGAAGGAGACTCCTGGTGAGTCATCGGCAGCTATGGCAACAGGATGTCCTGGTTTGTCCTCACACCTGTGGGCACCCAGTGGCCAGTCCTCCAAGCCCAGACCTAAGTGCTTCTGAGAGTGCCAGTGCTGAAGGCACGAGGCCGAGCACTTTCCCACGTCGTCTCATCTAATTCTCTAACCGTCCCGAGACACCACTGCCATTTCATTTTGGACCCTAGAGGGACCAGCGCACTCTACCCGATCACACAGCTAGAGAGAGCGAAGCCAATATTCAAAGCAGGACATGAATGACCATTACACAAACCGCCTCTTACAGGACTGTCGTCGGACAGAAATTGCTGTCCGATTCCCACGTCTCCCACGGTGGAGGCGAGTCACACAGGTGAGCAGTGAACTCGGCCTTCATTGACTTCGAGGTGGCAGGGACCAGGGACCCTGGTGCTCACCTCTCTGCCGAGGCTGCTCAGAGCAGCAGTAATGCTGACCCTCCTCTCGTTGGGGAACAGAGCACGCTCAGCACAGAAAGCGAGGGCAGCGTGGAGGCAGCACGGGAAGAGAGGGCGATTGGGTCTGGAAGCCTTCTATGGTCAAGGCTTGGCTACCGAGTCCAAGTGTTGCCCAAAGCTGCCCTTGCTGTTGGCGCGGCTGACGGAATTGTCAGGAATACCAAGAAGCCCTGAGAGTCCAGATCCTTAAGCAAAGCTCAACTCCTGTCTGCGTGGAGCAGGCAACGAGTCCCTGCGGCCAATGGGGAGGAGGGATGAGAGACGGAGGGAGGGAGGAGAAGAGGGGCGGAGGCCACCTGCCCTGCATCACCTGCTCTCCTGGCCCATCCTGGGTGCTGCCTGTTCCTCACTGCCGTCATCTCCCCGCGGACCGTTTAAATTAAAGCTCATAACCATTGTGTGGGCATATAATGAAAGCAACTGATGCTGCACTGATTAGCCCATTACTCTCCACTGTTAGAAAACAGTGATCTCACAAGGGGCCTCACTCACTGACGTATAGCAGTCGGCCTCCCATTTGACACCTCAAATTAGCAGCCAAAGCAATAACAGCTGGGGTTTTTGTCTCAATATTTGTACCCGACTCCAAAGCGATTTGGCACCGGGGTGAGCGTTATTTTTAAACACAGCGCTCTCACCGCCAAGTAACATTTTAAATGGTCTCCAGGTGTCATGTAAAACCTACAGAAAGGAATAAAAACAGTCCACTGCCAATCTGGGCCCTTGATGCCATGGATGCTTAGCAGAAGGGCCTGTCTTTGGTTCTCCCTTCATTGTACACTCACTGTGACAGACAGAAACTCCGCCCAGCAGAGCCTCGCTGTGAGAGAACAACAGGGAAAAGATGCCTCCAAACTAACTGTAAACCACGTGGGTTTAAAAAGGGAGAGATGCCTTTTCAGATCCCGCCGTTGCTCAGAGAGATGCTGGTCGTGTAAGTCTATACGATGCTCCGTGCTTGTGGCCCCTGGATGCAGAGGAGCTCTTACTCATGTGTTGAGAACATCACAGGTGACGCCTGGTGGTGGCTCAGAAAGACTCAACTGCCTGCGGAGGGCCAGCGTACCTGCAAAGTGTACCTTACCCGACAACACCAATGAGATGGCCTAGTCTCCTAATTCTATTTCATCTTCTATAAACTGAGGGCCTGGACAGGCAGTCTCATCTGCTACCATTATTTAGAAACCAGGCAGCTACCGGGGTGCCTGGAAACAGACAATTTCCACTTCCGCTGCACTGGGTGTCTAGCCCCGTGAGAGGAAGAAGGGGAAAGTGTTTACTCAGCTGCGTGCACACTAGAGGGACGGAGCGCACACCTGTTCTGCCCCTGCGTTGGCACATAGGATGACTCCATGAATATATACTGAATGGATGAGTGAGTTTCCAAATGTGAAGGGTCCTGCTTTTGGCATCTTTTGATAAAACACATTTCCACTCTGAACAGCCCCCTGGGCTGACCCGGGAGTCACAAACTCAGGTGCCTATGGGTGCGAGGTGTGACAGTTACGAACTCAATTGCCTACGGGAGCCCAGGCTTGACCTCTGAGTCTGTAAGTGGGCTGCGTGGGGCTGCAGCCGCCACCACTCCACGACACGATTGTCATTTCTCGTGTCCAAGGATCGCTGCTACGCCGGGACGTGGGTGCGAGGCTGCCAGCTGTTCCCTTTTGTTTAAAGAGAAAGCCAGGCATCTAGAGGCTTTATGTGAAGTCTCCTGCTTTTTTTGTACTGGTGAACCGTAGGAACAGAAGTCCACATGGAACATACCTGGGGCTGGATCTGGCTTGCAGATGCCCGTTTTCGGTCTCTAAACCAGACAGATTAATTTAATAATTTGAGTCAGATATATACATTTGACACACACATATATATCGCATGATATATATGTATCAAATATGAGTTTAGCGTATATGTATATAATGGAAGAACATTAATGGCATTACGGTGACGTGGTTAAGCCTCTGTCCCACATGCATCTCCTGACGGGCAGTCACTAGCTGAGAGACTTTCTATTCCAATGAACTCCCTTTAACTGGTTGAAACTTATTCAATGCTTTCTTCCCCCACACATCATTACTTGAGGACAAGTTCCTGAAGAAGTTTCTGTTTATGGGCAAAACTATGTTCCTCCCGGCAGGTGTAACCCCGCCTGTTTTCTGCCCGCTACTCATCGGTTCCGTGGCTAAACATACCGGTCCGTTCTCGTGTAGAGTTCAGAACTGAGCCACTTCAGACCTGTTAGCAGAAACACTGCACAAGGTGCATGAGGCTCAGTTCCTGGGCTGGATGCCGGGTGGTCCTGCTTTTACCCTCTGATAGTTGTCAGGGGGCGGGGGCTCTCTCAGGGAGCTGGCTGCAACTTACACCTGGGCCCGTGGGGCTCAAAGACGGGCAGGGGTACCCAGTGTTTCCTCGCTGGGCTCTGGTCACCACCAGGTGCCAGGACCAGTGACGGGGAAACCCACCTCTTTCCAGATTGCTCTCCACCAGACAGAAATCTATTGGGGTCCTGGGGCAATTAGCCCCTAATCAGTGGCCGCCTGATGGGAAGGCCCTCATGCTGAATGTAATATGTTCCTTCTGGCAAAATGCTGGAGGCGGAGGGATGGTGGGAAGGCAGGACATACAGGCCAGCTTCATTCACTTTTGTTTCCTTTCTGCTAACACAGGAGGGAGGGAGGTGGCCATCTAGAGCACTGGATAAAGAGTCCACAGACCCATCTCCTGGCCTAATTCTTCTGTGAAACTTCCCTGTGGTTGTGGGCAAGTCACTTAACCTTTCTGAGTGACTTTCTTTCACTTAAAATGAGGCGGTGGGGCTGGCTGACCCCTGGGCCTTTCCAGCCTACAGTTCCCCTCTCCCGTTTCAACTGGGCTGGTGCTGGCTCTGAGATGCCACATCTGGAGCAGCAGCAGCCTTCCCGACAGCAGTGGAAGGGACGTGGACACCCAGGTCTGTATAAAGACAGCACATCTGGCCAAACTCAAAGCTGCCCGCACCCCCGCACCCCCGCCCCCCCGCCCCGCCCCAGTTGAACAAAGTTACAGGGTCGGCTCTTTTTCTTCCTTTGTGCAGACACCTGGCTCCGCTGCTGTGGGGTTAACGGGCCTGCTCCCCTAACCGGCTGCCACATCTCCAGCTCACGTATGGAGAAGCGATGGGTCCAGACATGGGGGCGACTCTCCTACCTTCTGACTTTGTGGAGCCATTTCCAGGGCCAAGAAAAGCGGGTAACGGGGACCAGGAAACATTCACGCCGAGAGGGTTTACTCTGGTGGAGACGGCTTTACAATCATACTCCTGGCTTTCCCTGAAAGTGCGTCTTTTGGGGGAATAAGATCCAGATGTTTAAATTAAGATAAAGGGCAGAGTGTAGTGTGAGGGGAGGGAGTGGCAGATATTCCAAAGTATTTAGTTTCAGAAAATACACTGTTTAAACATGGTGCTTCTTAACGAATGGGACGTGACCGCGGAGAGTGGGAGCAGGGCTGGTGAAAGCGGGCCTGGTGGGAGCCGTGGCGATCCAAGGGGCACGCCCTGCCCAGATGGGGTGCCCGCCATGCAGCTGTAAACCCCGCTGTGCAACAAGTGGCCATGAGCCAAAGGTGGAGATTTAAAATTAAACAAATTAAAATGCAGGAAGATGAAAACTTCCGTCTCTCATTTGCTCTAGCCACATTCCAGGTGCTCGAGAGGCCGTGGGCCTCGCTGCACTGTGGACACGCAGGTGCCAGCCGCCGTCGCCCACAGCGGCCCATGACAGAGCGCTGCTCCGGACCATCCTGGCCACCTGCAGGCCCAACTACTTCCGGAACTCATGCAGAGTTGAACGCAGAGACTTTTACAGGGGTCCTCAAACTTTTTAAACAGGGGGCCAGTTCACTGTCCCTCAGACCGTTGGAGGGCCGGACTATACTTTTAAAAAAAATCTATGAACGAATTCCTATGCACACTGCACATATCTTATTTTGAAGTAAAAAAACAAAACGGGAACAAATACAATATTTGTATTTGCATGTGGCCTGCCGGCCGTAGTTTGAGGACCCCTGGACTTTTACATATAATCACCGGAGTTTTAAACATTGGCAACTAATTACTATTATTTTTTTAAAAAACACCGGAAAGACCAAAACAAAACAAAACAAAAAATCAAATCCCACATCTGCAAGGTTCATTCAACCTAAGGGCGGATAGCTGGGGTCCTCTCATTAGTTATATGTGGAAGGAGAACGGGGTGTCTAGAGTGTCTGCAACGATCCCAGATATAACCCGGGAGAAGCGGAATCCTACTCCCTCCGTCCCTCCTCCTCACCACCCTTGCTCCTGAGTGTCCTCGCAGACGGACACGGCAGCTCGGGGAAGGGTCGGAACGGTGCTCGGATTCTCCCAGCTCTGCCTCTTCAGGGCCTCCCCGGGCAGGAGTTCCTAGGATCTTGGCTTTCCAGACCCAGTTCTGCAGAGTCAGGGACTCCTGGACACAGGAAGCCGAGCCATCCAGGAGGTCACGGTTTGATTCCCGATGGACGTGGCAGCAGCAACAACAGGCAGGTTTGGCTCTTCGTAGGGCTCATGGCCCCCGGTCTGGAGACCCACGAGAGCCAGGAGATGAGGGCGGATCAAGGAGCCAGGTGCTCCCTGAACCTGCTCGCATACTGGCACCAGAGCTGGCAGCAGAGGACGGAGAAAGGGCACAGGCTGACCACCAGCCAGGAGCACGTTTCCCAGTGTGTGCAGCAGCTCCGTTTTGGGGTGAACTGATCCCCATATGCATTCGGCAGCTCTGCGGCATTTCCCCACTGGCCTCCTTACCTCTCGCTGAGAGAAACCCCCCTGGAATCTTTTTATAAAGATGCAGAGCTGTTCCTCCATTTCGTTTGAGGCGGGACACAGCAAACCACAAGGCTGCTCCCCAACCTAGTTTGCCAAGCCAGGACGTCAGCCCAGAAACCTGGAGGCTGGAGTCCGTGGCCCCTGGGCCGTCTGTTGCCCGATTCCACCTAAATGCCGTTCATGGGAAGTTGGTAATGGGAGTCCTACCGATTCAAGAGCCTCTGTTGGTGAAGAACAGTCCAGTGACCTTCGCCACAGCCTCTTAACCCACGAATTCACAGGACACATCCATTTTGAGACTAAACTAGCCTTCAGTTAACAGGAAAAGGAAATCAAACGGAAACCACTAGGTGCTCCCATATCCTAGTTACCGGAACTATTCAAGTGCTACTTATTTAAATGGGAAAAATTATCTTACATTTTTCTTAAGCTGATGTTCTCAAAACCAAGCTAGTCATTTTAAGAACATGACTATGATCGCCCAGTGGCTCAGTGGTTGAGCGTCAACCTGTGAACCAGGAGGTCACGGTTTGATTCCCAGTCAGGGCACATGCCTGGGTTGTGGGCTCAATCACCACTAGGGGGCATGCAGGAGGCAGCTGATAGATGATTTTCCCTTTCCCTTCCTCTCTGAAATCAATAATATCTATCTATCTATATCTATCTATCTATCTATCTATCTAAAACATGTGA
>NW_005878068.1:0-8029 GCF_000147115.1 Myotis lucifugus | reverse complement strand
CAGCCATTGTGACGACATAGCCACCATAATGTCACAGCCATTGCAATATCATAGGCACCATAAAGACATAGACATAGTTAACCCTTTGCACTCCGCTGTCCCCTCTCAGGGGACATCGGAATTCTAGCATATCACTCGGATGTCCCCTCTCAGGGGACATTGCAGTTTATTAGTGATTACGGGGAATTGAGTTATTTCAACGCAACTTTTTGAGACATGCATGTTTCCCTGAAGTTTTATCTTGAAATGGCACAAGAAATTAAATCAAAATATCGTAAAATTACTAAGATATATACAAGAAATGTCAGCGAGTTTTGTGTCGGACGAGAACGTGAAATGCGTGCTCACGACGGTCCGAGCACTTCGCGACAATAGATTAGACAATAAACTACATCTTCCCGATGTGGGACAAAGAAAACGGGACTGCATTGTGTTCTAACAGGAAAACACCTGGTGGCAGTCGTCAAACCACTTATTACTGTCAAACATGCACTAATCAGCCTGCAATGCATATTGGGGAGTGTTACAAAACTTATCATACTGTACAAAATTATAAACAATAAAATATTGTTTTTTTGCAAATATACATTCCTCGATGTCACCCAATTCATATAAGTCCAATATCATTATAATACGGTACTTGGTTCCAAAATTATACTAAATAATACGAGGGTCTGTAAATGCACGTTTCCGCCGAAAAGTAGCGTTGAGTAGCTGGTAGCCAATGTCCAGAATGGTTCGGAGTGCAAAGGGTTAAGTCATTGCAAATTTAACGTCATAGCCATTGTGATGTCATAGTCATTGTGAAATATCAATTGTGACTTCATAGCATTTGTGATGTCATAGCCATTGTAATGTTATAGCCATTTTGAAGGCATAGCCATTGTGACATCAGAGCCACTATAACATCATATCCATTGTAAAGTTATAGCTATTGTAATATCATAGCTATTGTAATGTCATAGCCATTGAAGAATCGTATCCATAGTAATGTCATAGCCACTCTAGCATCATAACAATTGTGCATTCATACCCATTGTATCGTCATAGCTACTTTAATGTCACAGCCATTGAAACGTCATAGCTACTATAATGCCACAGGCATTGTACTGTCATAGCCACAGAAATGTTATAGACATTGTAACGTCATTGCCTTTGTGACGTCATAGCCATCGTGAAATCATAGCCATTGTGGCGATATAGTCACTATCATGTCACAGCCATTGTAACATCATAGGCACCATATGACATATATTAAGTCATTGCAAATTTAACATCATAGCCACTGTGACATCATAGCCATTGAAATGTCTTAGCCATTGAAACGTCATAGCCATTGTGATGTCATAGCCATTTTGAAGGCATAGACATTGTGATGTCATAGCCATTGCAACATCAGAGCCATTGTATCGTCATATCCACTCTGATGGCATAACCATTGTAACTAGATAGCCATTGTGGTGTCGTAGTCATTGTAACCTCTGGGCCACTATAATGTCGTACCCATTGTGATGTCATAGCCATTGTAATGTCATACACTATAATGGTCATAAACATTGTGATGTCATAACCATTGTAATGTCATTGCCATTGTGATGGCATACCATTGTGACATCACAGCAATTATAACATCATATATATTATAATGTCATTGCAACTGTAGTTTCATAGACATTGCAACGTAACTGCCTTGACATCATAGCCATCATGAAGTCATAGCCATTGTAACATCATAGCCACTATAATGTAAGTTATTTTCCCCACCTTCCGTCAATGCCACTGTATTTTCATTAGTTATAGACATGTCATAGCAGCTATACCATCATAGCCATTGTGAAGTTATAGCAATTTAAAGTCATAGCCATTTTAAAGTCATATTCGTTGTAACATCAAAGCTATTTTAATGTCATAGCCATTGTGATGACATAGCCATTAAAATGTCATAGCGACCATAGTGTAATAAGCATTGTGACATCATAGCCATTATAATGTCATAGGCATTGTTTCATCATAGCCATTGTAACCTCATAGCCACTTTAATGTCACAGCCATCGAAACGCCGTAGCCTCTGTAATGTCACAGAGATTGTAAAGTCATAGCATTTGTAATATCATACCAAATGTGTGGGCATAGCCATTTTCATCATAGCCATCTTCACGTCATAGCCATCATAACATTAGAGCCATTGTGACGTCAAAGCCACTGTGATGGCATAGACATTGTAACTTCGTCACCATTGTTTTGTCATAGCCATTGTAACATCATAGCCACTATAATGTCATAGCCATTGCCATATCATTACCATTTTGATGGCATACCATTGTCACATCACAGCAATTATAACATCGTATATATTGTAATGTCATAGCCACTGTATTTGCATAGACATTGTAACATCATTGCCATTGAGGTCATGGCGTTCCTGATTTTATAGATATTGTGACGTCAAGCCACTATAATGTCACAGTTATTTTCACATCACAGGCACTATAATGTTATAGACATAGTAAAGTCATTGCCAGTGTATTGTCATAACCATTGTAAAGGCATAGCTATTGTAGTATCATAGCTGTTGTAATGTCATAGCCATTGTAACATCGTATCCACAGTAATGTTATTGCCACTCTAATGTCATAACCATCATGCCTTCATAGCCATTGTGACATCATAGCCATTGTAACATCATAGACACTTCAATGTGACAGCCATTGAAACCTCATAGCTACTATAATGCCACAGGCATTTAACCATCATAGCCACAATAATGTTATAGACATTGTAACATCATTGCCTTTGTGACATCATAGCCATCGTGAAATCATAGCCATTGTGATGACATAGCCACTATAATGGCACAACCATTGCAACATCATAGGCACCATATGACATAGACATAGTTAAGTCATTGCAAATTTAATGTCATAGCCATTGTGACATCATAGCCATTGAAATGCCATGACCATTGAAACGTCATAGGCATTGTGATGGCATAATCATTGTGATGGCATGGCCATCGTAACGTCACAGCCATTGTAATGTCATAGAAACTCTGATGGCATAACCATTGTAATTAGATAGCCATTGTGATGTCATAGCCATTGTAACCTCTTAGAAACTATAATGTCATAGGCATTGTGATGTCATAGCCACTGTAATATCATAGACTATAATGTCATAGGCATTTTGATGTCATGAACATTGTAATATCATTGCCATTGTGATGGCATACCATTGTGACATCACAGCAATTATAACATCATATATTTTTTAATGTCATAGCCACTGTAGTTTCATAGACATTGTAACGTCATTGCCATTGACTTCATAGCCATCATGATGTCATAGACATTGTGATGTCATAGCCACTATAATGTCACAGCCATTGTATCATGATAGGCACTATAATGTCATAGAGATAGTAAAGTTATTGCCACTGTCTTGTCGTAGCCATTGTGACGTCATAGCCATTGTGACGTCATAGCCATTGTGACGTCGTAGCCCTTGTGATGTCATAGTCATTGTGAAGTCATATCAATTGTGACTTCATAGCAATTGTGATGTCAAAGCCGTTGTAATGTTATAGCCATAATGGCGTAGCCATTGTGACATCATAGCCACTATAATATCATATCTATTGTAAAGTCATAGCTATTGTAATATCATAGCTATTGTAAAGTCATAGCCATGGTAACATCGCATCCATCGTAATGAAATAGCAACTTTAGTGTCATAACCATTGTGCCTTCATGGCCATTGTGACATCATAGCCATTGTAACCTCACAGCCACTTTAATGTCACGGTCAATGAAACGTCAAAACTACTATAATGCCACAGGCATTGTACCGTCATAGCCACAATAATGTGATAGACATTGTAATGTCATTGCCTTTGTGGCATCATATCCATCGTAAAATGGTAGCCACTGTGAGTTCATAGCCATTTTAAAGTCATATCCATTGTGACATCATAGCCATTGAACTGTCATAGCCTTTGTAACGTCATGGTCATGATAATGTCATAGCCATTGTAACGACATATCCATTGTGACATCATAGTCCTTTAAACGTCATAACCGTGACGTCATAGCTATTGAAATGTCAAACCCACTCCTGTGTAATAACCATTGTGACGTCATAGCCATTGTTATGTCATAGGCATTGTAACCTCACAGCCATGGTATCCTAGTAGCCACTTTAATGTCACAGCCATTGAAATGTAGTAACCTTTGTAATGTCATATACATTGTAAAGTCATTGCATTTTTAATAATCTATCCATTGTGTCGGCATAGCCATTTCCATCATAGCCATCATCTTGTCATGGCCATCATAACATCAGAGCCATTGTAAAGTCATAGCCACTCTGACGTCATAGCCACTATAATGTCATAGCCTTTGTAAAGTCATAGTCAGGGTAATGTCACCAGCATTTGGACGCATAACCATTGTGACGTTGTAGCCCTTGTGAAGTCATAGCTATTGTACCATCATAGCCCTTTGACATCATAGCCATTGTACCATCATAGCCCTTGTGACATCATAGTCATTGTGAAGTCATATCAATTGTGATTTCATAGCCATTGTGATGTCATAGCCATTGTGATGGCCTAGCCATTGTGAAGTCATAGCCACTATAACATCATATCCATTGTAAAGGCATAGCTATTTTAGTATCATAGCTGTTGTAATGTCATAGCCATTGTAACATCGTATCCATAGTAATGTCATTGCCACTCTCGTGTCATAACCACCGTGCCTTCATAGCCATTGTGACATCATAGCCATTGTAACATCATAGACACTTCAATGTGACAGCCATTGAAACCTCATAGCTACTATAATGCCACAGGATTTTAACCGTCATAGCCACAATAATGTTATAGACATTCTTACATCATTGCCTTTGTAACGTCATAGCCATCGTGAAATCATAGCCATTGTGACGACATAGCCACTATAATGTCACAGCCATTGTAACATCATAGGCACCATATGACATAGACATAGTTAAGTCATTGCAAATTTAATGTCATAGCCATTGTGACATCATAGCCATTGAAATGCCATGACCATTGAAACGTCATAGGCATTGTGATGGCATAATCATTGTGATGGCATGGCCATCGTAACGTCACAGCCATTGTAATGTCATAGAAACTCTGATGGCATAACCATTGTAATTAGATAGCCATTGTGATGTCATAGCCATTGTAACCTCTTAGAAACTATAATGTCATAGGCATTGTGATGTCATAGCCACTGTAATATCATAGACTATAATGTCATAGGCATTTTGATGTCATGAACATTGTAATATCATTGCCATTGTGATGGCATACCATTGTGACATCACAGCAATTATAACATCATATATTTTTTAATGTCATAGCCACTGTAGTTTCATAGACATTGTAACGTCATTGCCATTGACTTCATAGCCATCATGATGTCATAGACATTGTGATGTCATAGCCACTATAATGTCACAGCCATTGTATCATGATAGGCACTATAATGTCATAGAGATAGTAAAGTATTTGCCACTGTCTTGTCGTAGCCATTGTGACGTCATAGCCATTGTGACGTCATAGGCATTGTAACATCATGGCCCTTGTGAGATCCTAGTCATTGTGAAGTCATATCAATTGTGACTTCCTAGCAATTGTGATGTCTTGGTCATTGTAATCTTATAGCCATAGTGATGGCATAGCCATTGTGACATCATAGCCACTGTAACATCATATCCATTGTATAGTCAAAGGAATTGTAATATCATAGCTATTGAAATGTCATAGCCATTGTAACAGTGCATCCAAGTAATGGCCTTGCCATTCTAGTGTCATAGCCATTGTTCCTTCATAGGCATTGTGACATCATAGCCATTGTAACATCATAGCCACTCTAATGTCATAGCCATTGTGATGTCATAGCCATTGAGATGTCATAGCCATTGTAATGTCATAGCCATTGTGATGAGATAGCCATTGTGACATCGCAGCGACTATAAAATCATATATATTTTAATGTCATAGCCACTGTATTTTCATAGACATTGTAAAGTCATTGCCATTTACATCACTGCCATCGTGACGGCATAGACATTGTGATGTCATAACCACTATAATGTCAAAGTCATTGTAACATGTTAGGCACTATAATGTCATAGACATAGTAAAGTCATTGCCACTGTCTTGTCATAGCAATTGTGACGTCATAGCCATTGTAACATCATAGCCAATGTGAAGTCATAGCCATTTTAAAGTCATATCCATTGTTACATCAGAGCCTTTGAAATGTCATAGCCGTTGTAAGGTCCTAGTCACGATAATGTCACAGCCATGGAACGGTCATATCCATTGTGACATCATAGTCCTTTTAACGTCATATTCGTTTTGATGTCATAGATATTGAAATGTTATAGTCACTCTAGTGTAATAACCATTGTGACGTCATAGCCATTTATGTCATAGGCATTGTGACGTCATAGCCATTGTAACCTCATAGCCACTTTGATGTCATAGCCATTGAAACGTCGTAACCTTTGTAATGTCATATACATTGTAAAGTCATAGCATTTGTAATGTCCTAGCCATTGTGTCGGCATAGTCATTGTCATCATAGCCATCGTCAAGTCATGGCCATCATAACATCAGAGCCATCGTAACGTCATAGCTACTGTGACGTCATAACAACTATAATGTCATATCCTTTGTAAAGTCATAGTCACAATAATGTCACAGACTTTGTAATGTCATAGCGTTTGTGACGTCGTAGCAATTGTGACATAGCAATTGTAACATCATAGCCACTGTGATATCATAGTCTTTGTGAAGTCATATCAATTGTGACTTCATAGCAATTGTGATGTCATGGTCACTGTAATCTTATAGCCATAGTGATGGCATAGCCATTGTGACATCATAGCCACTGTAACATCATATCCATTGTATCGTCAAAGGAATTGTAGTATCATAGCTATTGAAAGGTCATAGCCATTGTAACAGTGCATACATAGAAATGGCCTTGCCATTCTAGTGTCAAAACCATTGTACCTTCATAGGCATTGTGACATCAGAGCCATTGTAACATCATAGCCACTCTAATGTCATAGCCATTGTGATGTCATAGCCATTGAGATGTCATAGCCATTGTAATGTCATAGCCATTGTGATGAGATAGCCATTGTGACATCGCAGCGACTATAAAATCATATATATTTTAATGTCATAGCCACTGTATTTTCATAGACATTGTAAAGTCATTGCCATTTACATCACTGCCATCGTGACGGCATAGACATTGTGATGTCATAACCACTATAATGTCAAAGTCATTGTGACATGTTAGGCACTATAATGTCATAGACATAGTAAAGTCATTGCCACTGTCTTGTCATAGCAATTGTGACGTCATAGCCATTGTAACATCATAGCCAATGTGAAGTCATAGCCATTTTAAAGTCATATCCATTGTTACATCAGAGCCTTTGAAATGTCATAGCCGTTGTAAGGTCCTAGTCACGATAATGTCACAGCCATGGAACGGTTATATCCATTGTGACATCATAGTCCTTTTAACGTCATATTCGTTTTGATGTCATAGCTATTGAAATGTTATAGTCACTCTAGTGTAATAACCATTGTGACGTCATAGCCATTGTTATGGCATAGGCATTGTGACGTCATAGCCATTGTAACCTCATAGCCACTTTGATGTCATAGCCATTGAAACGTCGTAACCTTTGTAATGTTATATACATTGTAAAGTCATAGCATTTGTAATGTCCTAGCCATTGTGTCGGCATAGTCATTGTCATCATAGCCATCGTCAAGTCATGGCCATCATAACATCAGAGCCATCGTAACGTCATAGCTACTGTGACGTCATAACAACTATAATGTCATATCCTTTGTAAAGTCATAGTCACAATAATGTCACAGACTTTGTAACGTCATAGCCTTTGTGACGTCGTAGCAATTGTGACATAGCAATTGTAACATCATAGCCACTGTGATATCATAGTCTTTGTG
>NW_005878067.1:0-8030 GCF_000147115.1 Myotis lucifugus | reverse complement strand
GTCTGTCTGATGCATATATTTTCCCCGGCTCGTTTTCGCTCCCGATGCTAAACCCCTATTTGCGAATCCTGTAATTTAGGACTCTTTCCTGTGGACTTGTAGGTCAGCTTTTAAAGAGCCCTTTCATTGCAAGACAGTCTTGATCTGATGATGAAGTTTTTGGCCTTCTCTATTATATTTATTAGGAAATTTATTTCTGCCAGTGGATGTGGACTATCCTGGAAAGAAAAAAGCCTTCCCTGAATACTTTCCCACTCTCCATGACATGATATATAATAAATATCACATATTTTGGCTCATATGATATGGGGATGCTCATATGTGCAACAAGGAATATAAATGAACTAGAGGCCTGGTGCACGAATTCATGCACCAGTGGGGTCCCTTGGCCTGGCCTGCGGGATCAGGTCGAAACTGGCTCTCCCACATTCCTCAAGGGGTCCTGGATTGCGAGAGGGCGCAGGCCAGGCTGAGGGACCCCACCGGTGCACAATCAAGGCCAGGAAGAGATGTGGGAGGTTGGCCAGCCCAGGAGGGACCGTGGGAGGGCTCCAGGGCATTTCGCTCAGTCCCAATCAGCCAGACCCCAGCAGCATTCTAACCTACTGGTTGGAGCGTCTGCCCCCTGGTGGTCAGCGCACATCATTGCGAGCGGTTGAGTGGCCTTAGCATATCGTTAGCATATTACTCTTTGATTGGTTGAAGAGCCTACCAGTCAACCGGACACTTAGCATATTAGGCTTTTATTAGTTTTGACTTCCCCAGCAATCTACATTGATTAGCATTAATTTTCCTGTTTTGCAGATGAGGAAACCTGAGGGTGGGAAGAGTTAAGTTATGCTGATGCTGAAGTTTTTGCTTTAAGTAAATATCTACCTTTTAGGATTCTTGTCATAAAGACAATTCCCTTCTAATTTAGTTTGATTCAACAACGAGAATCTATTCTAAACATTGAACTCAGTGCTGGGAGCCAGAATGAATAAACTGGTTTTTTCTTGGAGGAAGAGAAGTAGATAATCTCAATGCAATGCCTTATGGGGAGGGAGAAAAGCATGGGATCACAGGATGCTATTGGCATATGTTAGGGCACCTAACCTAGCGTGTTGTGTGTGTGTGTGTGTGTGTGTGTGTGTGTGTATGTAGTTGAGGGATTAGAAGAAGATTAAGTTGAACTTGGAAATGGATCATAGTTAGGTAAGTGAAGAAGGTGGAGGGGAGAGGAAGGTGAAAAATGAAAGAACATGATAAAAGCAAAGACAAATGGAACAGCATGGCATGTGTCAGTTACTGTGAGAAATTTAGTGTTGCTTAGTGAAATTTAGTGAGGAGTGTTAAGACATGAACCGTGAGACAGGGACAAAGGACAGGCTTGGAGGACCTGGTGTGCATAGATTTCCTACCCATGTGAGCAGCCGGAGGACTAGCCTGGCCGTCCTGTACCACTGCTCAAGACTCATACCAGGATTCCTAGCACCTCTCTCTCTTTCCCTCTCCTGTCTGTCTCTTTTTTCTTCTTCCTCTTCACTCTCCTTCCTGTTCCTCGTCTGCTCATCTGTGTACACTAATAAATGAATCAGGTAGCCGTGAGGTTTACAGGAAAAATTAGTTTATTGAAAACAAGTGAGCAGCACATTACAAACGATGCTGGGAGGCTTTGAGCAGCCCCCAGAGTTCAGGATGGGTTTGCCAAGTCCACTCCAGGGACTTGTAAAGGTGGGCTTGCCATCCATGGTGACTTCTGCTGATGGGGGACACTGGGAATTTGGCTGAGAGTGGAGATAGAGATCTCCTCATGTGTCCAAATGGTAGGATATAAAAATGACGATTGTCACTTTATGGAAAAATCTGTTTTTCTTTCAATTTGATTAAAATGCAGAATAGGTGCTTAGGCTTCAGTGTATTGATCTGTGGGGACCATAGAGTTTCAGCAGCAGCAGGAGGGGCATGTCCTGCAGGTGGTGCGGCAGGGGGCAGGCTGGCAGCAGGGGGGCCGGCAGCAGGGTGCCTGCACACAGATGGGCTGGCAGCAGGTGGAGGCCCAGCAGCAGGGGCGGCAGACAATAGCCGTGCAGGATGTGGTTCAGCAGGCAATGGGGCGGCAGCAGCCCTCCTTCAGGCCACAGGGGTCACAGCAGATGGGGCGGCGGCAGGGCTCACAGATGGGGCGTGTGCAGCGGGTCACACAGGTCACGGGGCGGCACACGGTGGTCTGGCAGCAGCAGGGGCGGCAGCAGCAGGGGTCTCGGCAGCAGCAGGGCTGGCAGCAGCAGGGCTGGCAGCAGCCTCCCCCACAGCTGGAGCAGGTGGAGCCACAGCAGGAGCCGGTCATGGTGGTGTCTGGGGCTGGGCTGGGTTGGACTGGTGAGAGGAGTTGGGTGTTCTCAGGTGTGAATGTCTTCCTCCCCTGCGGGGTCCTTTATATACCCTGGCCTGGTGCAGATGACCCCCAGCCACAGGGTCACGTGCTGGTTAATTTCCTGGCCAATTAAGTGAGGATTTAGCATTGACTAATGGTGCTTTTGGTTACCCTCGCCTCATACCTGTACATGCATCCATACCACAAATGTTTTTCCTTTTTCTGTATTGTTTATTCTCACCAAATCTAGACATTGGATTAGATTCTGATGAATTTCCTTGTGAATATTTCTAAATGAAAGAGAGAAGAATGTGTTTTCTAAACCAGTATAGTTTCTAATCACTCTGCCCTGTGGCCCTAAAGTTAGTATTTTATTCATGGACTTCAAAGACTCTCATAATTACTCCCCAAACAGTGACTTGCCTCCTCTACATGCATGCACATGACAGTACCAGGTTAATAGCAGCACCCCAGTGCCGACCGACAGTCATCTGCTTCCCAGATGTCCCTTCCCACCACTCACTGAAAGGCAGGTGTTCTCAGGAGGAGGGACCACATGGCACCCTGGATCTCTGCCACCCTGGTTCAGTAACTCCTCCCACCCTGGGCTGTCCTACCGTGATTGTAATGCCTCCACATTCACCTGGAATGTCGTTCTCATCCTTCCAACCCCAAATCAACATCTACCTTGATTGCAAAACCCTCACCGAGGATCTGTTGCAGTTTGTGTGTTTGTCATTTATTTGGGATTACTCATTGCACGTGTGCAATCCAGGAAGGGACTGTGGAGGATGTGTAGGCCTATCCCCTCATTACAGGAGGGGTTATGGTCACACAGTTAGGTCCGGGATCCAGGTCTTCTCATTCCTCAGAGAGCAGCCTCCATGAGATTTATGTTGACCAAGCTCGACCCGAGTCTTGGGATGGAAGAGAGACCGACTCAAGCCTTGAAGTAAGTAGTGTCATTAAAAGTGATAAGGGAAGATTATTAGGGAAATGCTTTACCCCATGACAGCTAGTCAGACCTGTGCATGAGCACAGAGGTTTCTCTCTCAGGATCAGCAGAGCTGGACTGTGGGGTGCGGGGTGGGGGCCGCTTCTTTTCTGTGCGTCAGTCTCAAAGTATAGTCTGGTTTCCCTTGGGAACTCGTCATGGCACGGTGAGATAGGCATGTGCTTGTCTCATTCCTTCTATTGTTATTTACCTGTACCTTCACCCTATATCTTACCTTTATAATGAGTGCCATACATTTACTTCTTACCAGTGAAGTAGATCAACACTTGTATTTGGATTTGAATTAAAAAAAAAAAAAGAAATCTGTCCAGTCAATCCCACTTACTCTAAGTGAAAAAAGGAGGGTCAAGAGCTTGCAGACCACCAAGCCAATGCTTTTTAATAGTCGTTTGTCCTAAAATTACCTTCTCTGCTTCAAGGGGGAGGCTTTTTGTTCTTGTCATGGGTAATTAGTTCTATTTTTTGCTTTGATGATATCCTGGAAGATATAGATGTGAATTATATATACCAAGTTCATTCTCTGTATTCCTTATGCCAAGATTTTCTCTTGGCTTCTTTATAATATTAGTTGATTTTTTTTTACTGTATAGATTAAATAATTCTCTGAGGTAATGTGGCTAGAATTACATGCAGTATTCTAGGCAAAGTCATATTATAATCTGGTATGAGGATAATATTTTCTGATTTGTTTACAAATAGCCTTTTTATTTAAGACCAACATTCTATGGCCATTTTTGGCCTCAGCCAAAACAGTCCTTTGAACTGATATCATATAGCATAGTTTTATAAGGTATTTCCTTTTATTTTCTAACCAGGCTCTTGCTGGAAGCTTACACCCATTTTCCTCTAAGTACAGTTTATTATAGTACTATAATGTTTTGTTTGCTGATATTAGATGTCAGCTTCCATTTTTCTTCCCACTGTGTAAGAACTTTAAGTTATGATTAGGGAGTATTTGGTATGTTCCAGGGACTGTGGTAGGTATCCTTACTTACCTTGTCAATCATCATAACAATCGAGTTAGGTATTATTACCTTCACTTTATAGATGAAGAATCTGAAACTTATAGAGGTTAACTAATTTGCCCAAAGTTACACAGCTCAAAGTCTGGATTCAACTTAAGCATTTACAACTCTTAAGCCTGTGTTTTAACAAATATGCTTGCAAAAATGCATAGGATTGCCCTTCAGTATAACATAGTATTTCACTTTGTATTATTCATAAAAATATAATTTTATCTATAAGCCCAGAAATTTATTAATCCATGTCCTTCAGAAAGTTTATTAAAATAAAACCAACCCTGGCACAAACACTTGGGCACTCCTTTATTTTCATTTTCTTTATAGAAAACTATCTGCTTAATCTTTTCATACTGATTGATTATTAAGCTAGTTTCTCATTGCCACCATAGTTGCATTAGTCAGCTGTTGCTGCATAACAAGCAACCACAAAATCTCAGAGTATACACTAACAAGTATTTATTTCTTAGTCATGTGTCTGCAAGTCAGTTGGGTTTTGGCTGTTTAAGGCTGGCCTTGCCTTTTGGCTATGGGTTGGTTTTGAACTTTTTTCCGAATTAGAGTTGCCAGATTTAGCAGATAAAAATACAGGTAACTCAGTTAAATTCTGTTTTTAAATAAACAACAACTACTTTTTTAGTAACAAACATGTAAGTATTCATTGTTTATCTGAAATTCCACTTCTGTGAGCTGTGTCCTGTATTTTCACTGATAACCCTACCTCTGACAGCACCAGCACCAGGGATCAATCCCAGTCATGCCAATATATTTCAGGTCTTTGCTTGGGTCATGTCCTCTAACATCCCATTGGCCAAAGCAAGTGACTTGGTGAAGTTCAAACCAAGGGGTAGAGGGTGGGAGAGGCTACTACTCCTTCCAGGGGGTGTGAGGGGAAAAGAGTAAATATTAATGAAGAATGATATAATCTACCAGAGCAGTGAATTAGTTAATTTAATAATCTTTGTTGTGGAGGTTGGATACAGCCTCCTAGAAAATCAAGTTAGATTATGTTTACTAGGTCTCCATTTACGAGGTTACTTTCATTCATTGTCTTCTTCTTTCTGGTCAGCCAAGAAATGTCATTGATTAAACAAAGACTGCCTGATTTCTCTATAAGAAATTCATGTTGTCAGTTTCCTGTTGGTTTATATTTGATTAGATGTCCAAAAGAGAAACACCAATTTTATGAAAATGTCTTTTGAGTTAATCAAATATTTAATTAGAAATTATATTTCATTGCCTAACGTAAATACCACTTATTCCAATGACTAGCAGGTGAAATTTCCTTTTGGGAAAAATTAATGAAGGACTTCAGTAACACAGATACTAATCAAGTGTGAAATCCCCTTCTGAAAACCTATATATGGAGATTCTGGATATAAGTTTTAAAGTAATAAATTTCTGAGCTTAAAGGAAAGAAAATAAAAATCCCCAGGTGCCAGAATGAAGAAGGAACTTAAGATCAGACTGTTCCATCTGGGATCTGGTGCTGCAGTTTTCTTAGGATACGAACCAATGACTCCGGGCCAGGGTTTTAACTTCCTCCCGGGGCCAAAAGCCTTTACTTGGGGACCATGAAAACCTGAGACTCTGGAGGGATCTCTCATCTGACATAGGAGAACTGGAAAATCTCAATAAGAGAAGCGCAGTTCATCTTGTTTTTTGGTGAATGTCAATTGAAGAAATAACAATTCTATATTCAGAATTGAAAGCTTACAATTTAAGTGAGTTTGGATTCCAGTTTTAGACTTCTCTGTGGTGTGGGAATCCCAAGCTGAGGAAATTATTTGTCTCATGCCAGAGAAACCCCTGGGACTCCCAGCAGTAGCAAAGTCAAAACCATCATGAGGATGGAGGTCCATTTCCCTGCGTGATACGTCATTTTTTTTATCATGAGTTAATATTCTTCAGGAATTGTTTGTATTATAAGAATTTCATTTTCCTTGGATGTGGAAGTGCCCTTATGCTTTTATTTTTTATAAATCAACCAATTATCAGTCTTATGTCTGAATAGTGCGACTTCTGCTCTTCTTAGTTTGTTTGGTGTTATGGTGACAAATCTGACTTTTCTCTACTTCTTCATCCATGTGATTGCCTACCCTCTTGCCCCCGAACCTCTGTGGTCCATTTGGATGACAGTGAAATAGTGGCTCCCCAAGCCTTTGCATGGCATTCCTTGATCAGATCACTTGGTTGGGGGAGGATATGGAGGACACTGGACAGTAATTATTCCTTTAACCCAAAGTAAAGATCATCTTTGGCAGGTGACCCAATTGTAGTATGTCTTCCTAAATTAAAGAGATGTTCTGAATTCTCTGTCTTTTGAGATTCACAACTCTACCTCTGGGTCTCTTTTAGCTTCTACTGCAAAATTTCAATAGTCTTAATTTGTTTATAAAAAAGAAGCAAAAAAGATGGTACTATCTTATCTGCCTCTTGACATTTTTACTTTTTTTTTTTTACCATATCGTATCTCTGGTGTGTAGGGGCTATACCGTCTCTGTCATTACAATGAGTTGATAAGAAATTCTCCCAACCCAGGGGTAGCTGATGTCAGCTGGGGTTGTTTTGCAGTCTGGAAGTTCTCATTTTCCCTATTTCTTTGTTTTACATATAAAGAGCTGTCATTACCTGTAGCCCCATCTCTGCCAATAATTGTAGCTAAAATTTGCTGATTGTAATGCATACACACGAGGATCCAACATTCCTGCATAAACGCTTTTACTTAGCATTCGGATGAATGTAAGATAGGAAGAAAGGGATCCTCAGGACTGACATTGGCTTGGCGGAACTTCCCCACACGGGCCAGCAGTGTCTTGTAGCTCTCTCCGTCAGGAGTTAGATTCTACTTCTCTACTCTTTGCGTCTGGTTTGGCCTTGTGTAATCCATCATTACACAACATGGTGGATGAGTTGTGTAAGTTCTGGAATTTAAGCCTCAAGAACCTTTGAAACTTCAAAGTGATTTCAACATGGGTTGTTCTTTCCATATCTGCCTAGTTACTGCGTAAAATGATCATAAAAACAATAGGGAACAATGCCAATGACTTCTTATGTGCCAAAAAAGTTTATTAGAAAGCAGAGAAACAACAAAACATGAGAAATTCACTCTAGGAGAATATACAGGGTATAAATGGACCCCAGGTCTGAGAGTGTCAAATCAGTGTCACTCAGGGGTTGCAGATGAGGCCCGCCTTGCTGGAAGGATAATCTGGAGCCCCCAAAGGAAGATAAGAACAAGAAATTTGGAGGATTGGGATAATTTCCTATCTGGTGGATTACAAATTAATACAGAGTTGGTCGAAATCAAAAGGAAATGATAGCAAGGGAGAGAGTTTTAAATGAACCAGAATGTGCTCACAAAGGCATTGGGGCGGTGGTGAGCTCATTGGATATGAAACCCAGCCCAGTGGGTGACATCAGCCAGATCCCATGTGTCCTAAGGGCCATCACAAGAAGCCTATACACCTGGTGGACAGACGTACATGGAGATGACGGTTACAGAGAAGGGGGCTCAGCAGTCAGGGATGGCACAGCACATGGGGCGGGGGCAGGTGGAGATGACACAGGTGGGGCGATAGCAATTGGTGGGGCAGGAGACTGGTCAACAGACTGGGCGGAGCAGCAGCAGGGGCAGCAG
>NW_005878066.1:0-8031 GCF_000147115.1 Myotis lucifugus | reverse complement strand
CCCAGGGAGGAAGAGGGAATGTTCTGCAAGCCACAGCTAAGTGTGGAAGGGGAAGCCTGGCATGACCTTTCCAGAATTTCTCGGTTCCCGAGTAGCCGAGTGGCCGGTGTAGGAAATGCTTCAGCCGGGTGCCCCCTTGCCATCAAGGAGGGGTGTCTTTCCCACGCCAGGCCCGAGAGAGATGTAATGCAGGCCCTGCTTCTTTTCCCCTGTGATGGGATTAAATGTGCCTTCGGTTGGATTAAGTACCTCGGGCACCTGCTAGAAGGAGCCGGTCCTCACCGCCCTGCGGTTGGGATGCCTCGCTCACCTGAGAGGTCTCCTCTGACCAGCGTTTGCCAGCTTCCTCCTTGTCCAGAACGGACCTGGTTCTGAAATTCCCAGTGACCAAGCCTCACCCCAGCCCCACACATGTGTTTGCTTTACACGCATTTTTAGCAAGTAAATTGTAATGCCTGCAATTGTCATGTCCCCCCGAACATTATAGAAAACAGAGTCAAATCGCTTTCATCCTAAACTGACCCCCAAATCCAGCACCTCAGGACACCAAAGCCTCAAGTCACATGGCTGTTGGTCTTGGGGGCTGCCAGCAAGTTTGAGAGGCATAGTGGGGTTGTTGTTTTTTTTGTGGCGGGGGGGGAGGAGGGAGAGGGAGAATACTACTCTATTTCTAAGAGAAATAGGGTTATTGAAGTATTTTATAGAATTGTTATACAGCTACGTTTTCTCTTATAAAAGTCCATTTCCTAAAATGTTAATTTTCCAGGAGTTCCGAGGGAGGGCGGGAGGCACGGGATTTTTAACGTTGCATTTGTCAAATCCACAGAATGTGCAACCCAGGAAATGAACACCAGTGTGAACTTCAGGCTTTAGCTAAGAACAATGTATCGATACTGGCTCATGAATTATAAAAACGTGCCACACTAATGCGGGTGTTAGGAAACTGAGGGAAAGGGGGAGTGTGTGGGAACTCTGTGCTGCTCTGAAAAGAAAAATTGGTTATTTTTTTAAAGTTAATTTTCCAGAAGCAAACCAGGTCTCAGGGAGCATAAAAGTGGATCATGGACAGAAGCCAGGCTACTTGGGGGCTGTGAGTGGTCAATGACTGTAGTCCACAGCCTGGAAAGGCATCCTCATCACAGGGACCCCCGAGGTCATCCTGTGAGCCCTTTAAACACGGCTCCCAAAATCCAGCCAGTGTGGCTCAGTGGTTGAGCATTCACCTATGAACCAGGAGGTTACTGGTTCTATTCCTGGTCAGGGCACAGGCTCAGGTTTCGGGCTCCATCCCCAGTAGGGGTCGTGCAGGAGACAGACAATCAATGATTCTCTCTCATCTTTAATGTTTCTCTCTCCCTCTCCCTTCCTCTCTGAAATCAATAAAAACATATTTTTTTTTAAAAAAATTACTACCAGAAAAGCAGTTTCTGTAAGACCTGGAGAAGGACCTTGCAAGTGAGATTCTTCACTAGGTAGGTTTTGGGTACCATTTTTTTTCTTAATCAGAAGATTCCCTTTCACCTGTACCCACAACACTTTACATCTAACAACCACCCTACAAATTAGCAGCTGCTTCACTTTGTCCAGGTTTAACTTGGTCCGCGGGCAGTCTGGGATGTCTGATGCTGCAGACAGATGTGCAGAAACTGCCCTCCAGGTGGGCTGGGAACCTGCGCCCGCTCTCCCAGCTGTGGGAGCGCTATCATTTCACGGCCCTGTGGATAATGTCTCTGGGGACCACCACTGAAACTGCAATAAAATCTAACAGGAGCCTTCAGAAGCCCACTTGTTGGTTTGGTTTCAAGGGTATTACTTCATTATCACACCCTGTTTTAATGGAACCCAAGACTTCTTTCTTGAAAGACAAAAAAAGTGAAATCCAAGTAGAATTCTATAAAACCTCTTTTTATTTTATATAAAAATGGCTGCCACCGGCAATTTCCAGGAAAATGGGTAGCAGTTGGCTACACAAATTGTGACTTTCTGGATGGGGATACCAACCTGTTTTACCGCGGGAGGCAGGGGTGGGGAGTGTGAGAGAGACACAATTTCAGGTCTGCTAGGCCCCTGTGTAAGCCGCTCAACATTCTGTGATGCGAACAGGGGTTGCCAATCCAAGGTGTCGTCTCTTCTGGATGCTGGTGCGAGAAGCCACGGAGAGTTTCAAAGCCAGCAAAAGGAAGAATTGGCAATGCATCCAGCTTCCTCATCACCCCTTTCCCCCAAGCTCTGGGCAGACAGAGGATCAAGGGCCACTTACTTCTCTGGCCTGGGGTGTTTGGCTTTGTGAACGGAGGCTGTGCAAATGTGGGCGCTAGATGGTGGGCCAGAGCCCAGGGTGGGCAGCAGCGTGACCCTGAGTGTGCCGCGCCAGCACGGCCAAGGGTGAACCTGAGTGGGGCGGCTGAGAGGCTTAGAAAAGACAGACAGGAGAATGAAAGCTGGGTCTTGGTGGGACGCTGCTTCTCTGAGAGACAGCGACGATGCCCACAAGCCATGTCTTTATTTTATAGAAGATGCCACGAGGCAAAGTAAGGGCGTGATCAAGATGTTTACAACATTCTCGTGGGTTTCAATCCTTACTCAACTACATGCACCTGAACTCTATTAAGCCCACATCACTCAGGCACGTGGGGACACGTGTTCAGACCATAGGTTCAAACTTACAACTACAGCTGTTGGCTATAGTTGTGCTGGGAGGGCCCTGCCCTCCAAGCTGGGACTTGCACGTGGCAATGAGAGGACTGTGCCCTCTCATCAGTCCAAGGCTTGAACCTGTCCAAACACTGTAGCGGCTCCCCCACACCTGAGGGAAGTGGGTTTTCCGCAGAACTAACCCTTTGGAGAAGACAATGAAGAGACCAGAGTTCTGAAGGCGATAGGCAGAAAGACTGCTTGAACAGCACCTGGTTGTGGCAGCAGAGCCAGGCTGGGCAAGGAAAGCTGAGGCAGAGCATATGCTTCCGAGAAGGATGTGGCTGTGGCCACCAAAACAAGGGGCGGCGGGAACTCCTGATGGTGCACGGAACCACACGGGGTGGGGGTGGGAGTCTCAGTAATTGAGGAAAGAGAGCAACAAGTGTAAAGGGCCCTTTGGTTTCTAACTTAGGGATTATGATAGTTTCAATACTGGCACATCCACAGTTCCCTCAGGCTTCGCTAGAAGTTGTTTAGACCTAAGAGGCAGGGGCCACACTGGAAACGCTGTGCTTAAGTGTCTGGACTTCAGTTATCATTGACGTGTTGGTTAAGAAGCTACCGTCTAAGACGCGTCAAAACATCGCCCCACGGAGCTGATGCCTCCTGGGCAGCCAGCCCTGTCCCAGTCTTGACTCCAAGAATTAGGTGTTGGACATTGGCCAGGGCTTGTAGGGGCCCAGAACCTTGTAGCTAGGACTCCCATTGATTGGACTGCTTTCATTCAAAGGTCAGTGGCCTCAAGTATCTCCAGAGGTGAGCAGTCCCTGATTGATTTCCACTGGGTGCCCTCCTGACACCCGGACACACCTTTGCGTGCTGCGGGGCTCAGAAAGACCATCATTAAACCCTGGATTCACACACAGCTTTCCTGCTGTTTCCATTGAGTTTCCTCCTTTCTTCATATTTGGGGTATTTTGCAGAGTTTTGTCACCTATTTATTTGGCACAATTTTATTCTGTATCAATGAAAGGCCAATCAAGGCCAGGCATATAGAAGATATACAGTGCAATGTGTGTTCATTCATTATTCATTCATTTCATGAACAAATATAGGATGCCTGTTGCAGCAAATGCTGAGCTAGATGGCTATGGAGCGATTACACAACAGCTCTGACTATAGCCCTGCCTCTAGGAGACCCTTCCCACCCATCACCTTCCTGAGCTCATCTCCTACCCCCGCTCTTTGTTTATATCCATCCCACCTCCCTACATGGTCTGGGCACACCCCTGCCTCTGCTCACCGTTTCCACCTGCTGTTCCCTCTCTCCGAAGCCTTTTCCCTGCAATCTCCGCCGGGCTTGCGCTCTCGCTCCCCTCAGGTGCTTGCTCACTCAGTCACCGCCTTAGGTGACATGGCCTTTCTTTGGCCTCCTCCTGTCCTTTCTGGACGTATGCTTTCTCCTAAGCAGTTCTCATTCTCTAACATTTTATATATTTACCTATTTGTGGGTCAAATATAAAGAGTGTTTGTCTGTTTTGGTCCCTGCTGTTTCCCCAGTACCCAGATCAGTTCTGAGCACAGAATGGGGAAGGAGTAAATATTAGTAAACTTAATAGTTGGAGGAACAGATGATCTAAACAACCAAGTAGGTAATTAAGCATGAAATTGGGTCATGTTCTGGTCAAGTGAGTGGATGATAGGTAATAACTGATAGAGCTAAATCCATGCTGCTCATAGCACAGACTTTTGTCATTAGATTTGTCTTTTAATACCTCAGTAGGCCCTGGGACTCATTAGCTGCTTCCCCGAGAATTAACTTTAAGCCTCGGAAAACAGAAGGTGCCCATCTGCGTGTGGGCACCAGTTTTTTTTTTTCTTCCCCTGTGCACCTATATAACATCCATTAACAGTAACAGGGATGACAGACATCCAGTAAGAGTGAAGCCCGCATAATCGATGTGTCTCTAACCCTGAAGCAGTGAAGTTTCCTGTTCCAAGACACTGAGCATTCAAATAAAGTTAAGAGTTTAGAACACCAACAAATGTTCTTGGTTATTCCAAGAATGCATCAGATTTTCAGCCATCAGTAAATAAAGGAGAGCCATATTGTTCCCGTGAAAGAAAGCATGTATCCAAGCAGTTTTCTGTGAAAAGTTAGCAAATACAAACACGAAGAGAGCTGCTCTCCTGAAAGAGATTCAATTAAGCATCAGGGCAATTGTACGAGGACCGTGTTGCAACACCGAGGTGGCCTGTTTTTCTGGTCATTATTAATCCAGAAACCTTAATGATGAGCAACGTTTGTGTTATTGTCTCCCCAAATTTAATTTGTTTATGCAGCAGTTCAGTTAATCCTGCAATCTGTTTTTCTCAAATGAGGGCAGATAATGGAGACACCGTTCTTTACAAGTCTTCAGGCTTTTAAATTCTGATAAAATCAGGATTCTTCACTGGGTCTTGCCCCAGCCCTGAATTAAACCACTTTGAATGTAATTATGGAACCTGGCCCTACATCAGGAACATCCATTTAAAAAATTGATTGGCCAGGCTGTTCCACGGGGCATTTTATGAGCAAACGATTGCAGTGGGGCCAGGACTGTAATTTGCAAAGGCAAAAAAGCAGGTAAATACTTTATTAGTGGTAATGAGAGGGTTTCCAGCTAACTGAATCTTCTCTTCCCTCACTAGCTACTTCACGGAGCCCTGGTGCATGGCCCTCTTTCACGATCGTTTTATTGATCTCAGGAAAGAGTTACGCCAAATCTTAACCTCCAAGAAGGTAAGAGTGATTAATGGCTATGTGAGTTGTTCCTTGCAAATTATAAACCATTTGCATTGTTGATCATTTAGACTTTCCCCTACATTCTCACTTTATGGTTTTACTTGTAAAGCTAACCGTACTTCATGTAAAGAAACTACGGAGTATGTAAACATGATGGTGATATTCAGGGAACATGGATTATTTAAATCCTTTTATGAGGGGCACATTTCCTTTTCCTTTTCACAAATAATTGTATTTTCATCATCAGCTGACAGTGTTGGCTGAAAACTGGAGATGAGTTATATCTACTGGGTGGTAAGACTGGTGCTGACTGCCCTCCCTTTGATGCCTCAGATTCCCACTGCCTCTCAAAATGTAATCTGCAGCTCACTGCTGCCCCATAGGAAACATCCATTCCTTTATTACTTACCCATCAAACCTCCGTGCCAAATTCCTCTAGACCCCAGCTCTGAGCCTCTCTGTGAACGTTTTGCATAGGGCTAAGGGTTTTAGGTGTCAAGCTTAAAAGGGAAGCTTTTCCTTCATCTTTCTAAGTAAACTGTCAAACCCAGTGATCCGCTTTTCGTGGCGCCCACTGAGGACCATCAGCCTGTACCAATGAGCAGACGTTTGCTGTGGGTCAGTTTACTATAAACGAACAGCATGGGCAGCGGGCCCTTGCAGGAGGTCAGAAGTGGCCATGGGCATTTGGGGAAGACACACGAAAGGCTCCCTAACCATTCTTGTGGGTTTTTAGATTTCCAGAAAGTGAAACTTCTGAAAGAAAAGCCTCCACTGGGGACTGTTCTGTTTTCCACATTTGTATTTGTCAGATGGAAAAGGCCACAGGAAGAGGTGGTACGTGCAGTGGTCTCTGCCTCCAGCTCAGATCCCTGGGGGACAGGGCCTAGCTGTTCCACCTCGGAGAGCTGAGGAAGGGGTAAAGGAGGGGATGTGATGTGTGCAAGAACTTGGCGCAGAAGAAGGCTGTCAGTAAGTGCTGACCACCACAGGTAGCAGTGGTGGTGACGGTTATGGTAGAGACAGGCTGACAACGGAAATGCCAGTCACATGCACACATGCAGGAATTTCATTTAAGAGTCTGATATTAGGGAAATAGAGAGTATAGCCATCCCCAAAGAATAACAGTAATTCCTTTCCTCTAATATTGAATTGCTGTAACCTATTCCATCTCAGTTTCTGCCTTTTCCTCAGGGAAATTCAGAACTTCAGTCCCATAAACTGTGCTATCCCAGAGCTTAGCATATCAATTTTCCTCTTTCTCCACATGTGGAAAAAGAAATAAAAGACTATTATCTATGACTGTTACAAGTCACCTCAAATCTATATGTCATTTATTTTAAAAAGAAGCTCAGTATAAGACATCTCAAATCCTTTTGTGGACGTAGAGAGGAAATCCATTGGCACTGCAGTTAGCTGCGACTGAAGCCAAAGAATCATTGACCAGAGTGAAATGTGGAGTAAAAATTACCCTTCAAAATTCATTAAGAACTATATAACAATTATAAACATACATATACCTAACAACAGAACCCCAAGATATGTGAAGCAAAAGTTGATAGAATTGGAGGAAGAGATTGTTCTAAAATAATAGTTGGAAACTTCACTATCTCACTTTTAATAATGCATAGAATAATCAGAAGATCAATAAGGAAATAGAGGACTTGAACAGCACTATAAAAGAACTAGTCTTAACACATATATATAGAACACTCTACCCAACAATAGCAAGATGCACATTCTTCTTAAGTACACACGGATCATTCTCCAGGATAGGCCATATGTTAGACTACAGAATGACTGTCAATAAATTTTAAATATTTAAATCATACAAAGTATATTCTCTAACCACAATGAAATGAAACTAGGAATCAAAAACAGAAAGAAAACAAAAATACACAAATTTGTGGAAATTAAACAACATATTCTTAAGCAACTTCTTTTATTTCAAAGAAGGAATCTAATGTGATATTAGAAACACATAGAGACTAATGAAAATGAAAACACAACACACCAAAATTTATGGGATGCAGCAAAAAGAAGCTTTCAGAAGAAAATTCATAGCTATAAATACCTACATTTAGAAAGGAAGGAAGGAAGGAAGGAAGGAAGGAAGGAAGGAAGGGAGGAAGATCTTGCCCTGGCCAGGTAGCTCAGTTGGTTAGAGCATCATCCCAACATGCCAAGGTTGCAGGTTCAAGCCCTGATCGGGGTACATATAAGAATTGACCAATGAATACATAGATAGGTGGAACAACAAAACAATGTTTCTCTCTCTTTCTCTTTCTCTAAAATCAATCAATCACTCAATAATTTTTCAAAAAGAAAGTTTCCAAGTCAATAACCTAATTTTATATCTTAAAGAACTAGAAAAAGAAAACCAAACAAAACCCAATCCCAGCAG
Source organism: Myotis lucifugus (assembly GCF_000147115.1). Taxonomy (NCBI): domain Eukaryota; kingdom Metazoa; phylum Chordata; class Mammalia; order Chiroptera; family Vespertilionidae; genus Myotis; species Myotis lucifugus. Next base: position 205 of record NW_005878066.1, on the reverse strand, counting down.
AGGAAAGAAATAATAAAAATTTTAGTGGAGATAAGTGAAATAGAAAATTTTTTAAATGACAGAGAAAATTGATGAAAACAAAAGTTGGTTCTTTGAAAAAATCAACAAAATTGACAAATCTTGAACCAAACTGACTAAGAAAAAGGATATATTACTAAAAGAAATGCAAGACATTGCTACTGACTTTGCAGAAGTAAAAGGATTA
>NW_005878065.1:0-8031 GCF_000147115.1 Myotis lucifugus | reverse complement strand
CCATTTCTAAAAAAAAAAAAAAATGTCAGTACAGTTCCTGTACTTATACATATAACACCTATACAGTATTTCCTTTGAAATTTCTATTTTTATTCAGAAATATTAATTATTGCTATCCACAAATATTGACAGTAAAAAGAAACTTGGATAATAATAAAAACAGTATTTTAATCCTAAATTTATGATATCTGTAAACTCTGCCTTCTACCTTAGGTCAGACATGTTACTCCTATCCCAGAACCATAACAGGAAAAAAACAAAAGCAGAGAAGCAAAGCATTCTTCGTGGAGAAGGAAGCAAAGGTATGTAGTAGAAAGAACACAGAGGATTTACACACAGAGTTTTAAATCTTAACTTGAATATTTCCTAGTTTTTAGGTCTTAGGCAGTTAATGACTCGGCTCTAAAATAGGAATAAAATAACCTACACCTCATACAGTTTTTAAAAATATGGGTAATTGTTCATTTATAAAATGCACGCAGAACAGCTACTATATGCTCAGTTATTATTAGGAAACTCCATGGAAGATTTACAAAATTTCCTGAACAAATTCAGTAACTACTGATTTCATTGAGGTATCAATACTTTTATCAGTGATTGTATTATAGGAACCCTATTACTAACAACACACCTCAACAAATAAAGTAATAATTCTTCCATTTTTAGATACACTGTCATAAGTGTGTAATAGTATCACCAATACTGTCTATATTTCTTTAGAAAGCTAAAAAATAGGATCTCATGTTATTCAGAATTACAGTAATAAATGTACTAAAGAGAATATTGTGACTCAGAGATTAACTCAATATTTTCAGTTTTGAATTAATGATTATTTCTTCAAAATTAAATGACCAACAGACCAAAAATAATAATTATGTTAATACTAGAAACCAAGATTTTCACAGTAAGATATAAAAGATACAGGAATTACAAAAGCAATCAAGACTTATGGTAGCAGTGTTAGAAAACAAATACCTACCAAGACCATCTTCAACTCCATCATAAAGCTCATTAGATCAGGAGAGTGCTTCATTCTCTAGATCAAGATTACATTTTCAATTAATTTCACTTGTACAATGAATATCCCATTCACTGAAACTAAAATACATGTTTATGTGAATGTGAATAAATATTAATTATATTTACATCATAAAAGTATAAGAATTGAAGTATTAGTCAACGTCCTTACTATTCCTACGAATTTCATTTTGAAAGAGTAAATCAGAGCTTAAAATCTACTCTGGTGAGATATACTGAACTGAGTAGAATGTCACCTAAAACCTCACACACTCTTCTCTTCCTTTAATACTGATTACTGACAAGTTTAACAAATCTAGCAAACCACATCATTATTTTTTAAGGGAGTGAAGAAAGTGGAAATAAGCACATAAAATATAAAAATCATGCAAATCTATACAACTAAAAAAATCTAGTTAGAGCAATTAATTAAATTATAATACTGTCTATTTTTATTTTTATTAACCTTAAAGATTACCTATAATTATTATTTTTATCCTTTCACAATTAACCCATACAGTGGGGCCTTGACTTACGAGTTTAATTCGTTCGGAGACCGAGATCGTTAAGGAGCTCGTTAACTCAAATTACTCTATCAACTCAATGCAAAAAATCGGTCCAGAGACAGCTGGTATCTCAAAAAACTCGTTAGTCGGGACACTCGTAAGTCAAGGCCCCACTGTATTAATTCAAAAGGAGTCAATCTTTCAATAAGATAAAACTAATATAACAAAATGGCAAAAGTAAAAGTAAAACTTCAAAAGTAGAATGAGTATTTAAGAATCACTATTCCATTTCTTAGAAATCATTCTTAAAATAAATTATACAATAAAAGAAAGCAAAAAAATAATTTAAAATTGTTTTCTTAAAGTTCTTTATCATTTCTCTGCTTGAATTCAAAATATCGTATTTTTGCTACTTTTTGTGATGAACTGCACTACAGTCACACAGTTCTAGACAAAGTCAATATATGAATTTGTTCACTCTCTTTCGAGACAAAAATAATAATCTAAGATACTTTAGCAATGTATGAGACATAAGATTCACATTTTAACATAACTTTGAGTGGGTTCATGTTTTAGAACAAATCTTTGATTTTCCCTTCTTCTATACAATATCTTTCCTTTCCTCCCCACGCCCCACCCCCAATTTAGTAGAAATGAGTAATAAGTTATATGCATGGTCTACAAACTACAGTCCAAAGGTTAAATCCAGCCAACGCATGCTTTCGTAAATAAATCTGTACTGAAATGCAGCTAAGCCATTCCTTTACCTCTTGTCATGGCTGCTTTGCGCTAAAGGGCATAGTTGAGTGGCTGTAACAGAGAACTTACCGTCCACAAAACCTGAAAAATTTACTATCTGGTCCTTCACTGAAAAAGACTGCTGACCCCCTGATCCATATTTACTAGTTAAAAATGATACAAAGAGCCCTACCCAGTTTGGCTTAGTGGATAGAGCGTCGGCCTGTGAACTGAAGGGTCCCAGTTTCGATGCCGGTCAAGGGCACATGCCTGGGTTGCACACTCAATCCCCAGTAGGGGGCATGTAGGAGGCAGCCGATCAATAATTCTCTCTCATCATTGATGTTTCTCTCTCTCTCTCTCTCCCTCTTCCTTCCTCTCTGAACTCAATAAAAAAATGATACAAAGAAAGAATATTGATATTCATCTGGACTTGGAATCAAACAAGACTCAACTAATATTGGGCTCTACATAACCCAACTGGAGGCAGAAAGGAGATTAAGTAATTGGGACTTTTTCTAGGAACCCTCTTGGTGAATTGGTAAAGAAAAAAAGAGATCTTATTATTATACTTAGTCTTTATTAACAAGATTTTTAGGCTTTTTAAATATCTCAATAGGTTCACTTCTTAAACTTTAATATATAATATAAATAGTCACAGGGGATAGGGAGGGAGCAATGGGAAAAAAAAACAGAAGAAATGATTTAAGCATCCCCTTGAAAAACTGCTGTAATTATACTGCCAGCAATTACAGCCTACATTCTACAAATCAAATAGTTTCTCTCCTATTATTCTTTTTGGTTCAGTAATGCTTTATGTGAGAGTTTCTGTCATTGTCAGTTATCATAGATAATAACCTGCCTTTTAGATAGAGAAAATATAAGAGGGAAAAGCATAAAATTAAATGCATTTCTACTTAATTTATTTTTCTACAAGAGGCATTTCATTATTTTCCTTTGCTTTAGTAACAGTGATTTTGTTTTAAAGTTTCTTTACTCTTTAATGGAATTTTCAGGTACAGTAACCTAAACATTAAGAATAACTAAACCAGGGTACAGAGGGTGGGCAAAATGGGTGAAGGTGATCAAAAGGTACAAACTTCCAGTTACTACTATACAATAATTTTAAAAAGAATAACTAAATTAATCCTGCCTATATCTCACTAATGTGGCCTTTAGAGCTACTCCTATTATGTCCACATACATGATCCTAAGTGATTTCCACACCTTTTCTGTTACTAATCTAGAACTACAATCCCATTTTTGTCACAGATATCCTACAACTCCTAAATGGGTCCTGGCATTCCTTTATTCCACCACTATTCAGTCTTAGCAGAAAAAAATCACTCAAAAAGTGATGGATATGGATAAGGGTGAATGCATTTGAAGACCCTGAAGTCTCAAGGATGGAAATCTTGAACATAAATGCTGCCCAGAGATGTGCTAAGGATTCTGAGACAGAAAAACACTTTACATAATGTATAGATCCTTAAAATATTTCATAGAGATGAAACCTACAAAATTTAGCAACTAGTTTGTTACAACATTCTGCACAGTAAGTCTTTAAAAAAGAGTAAACTTAGTAATTTCTTACCCTTGCTTAAACATAAACCTTTTAAAGGACTTACTTGTTGTATTATTTGGTGGTATCCACAAAGTATTGTCCTCAGCTTCCAACTACATAGTAATCTAAAATTTAATGGAATAAAATAATGTGTTAATTGTTCAGAATAGGAAAAAACTTACATGTATGCTAACAAAAACAGGCATGAGCATAGAAAAGAATGACAAACATAATTCTGAAAAGTTAATAAAAATTTTTACCACTTATAAAGTTCAAAGTCTTCAAACTTACAGTACTAATTTTATTTCAAAATATAAATAATTGCAATCAATAAATGACAGGCAAACAGTACATCTTTTTTTAAACATAGCAATGTTATCTACTGAACCAGATTCTGCTCCAAGTAGGTTAAATAGAACCAACAGTTTAGATCTTAATATACAGAACTTATATTTGAGAATATAAACACGTTGGTGATAGTTAATGTTCATCTATCTACTGGATCATCTCAGCTGTGCTCTCAACATTGTTAGGCAAGTAACTCTTCTAGGAAGAGATTTAACTTACCTAGAAGTAGGAGGCCTAAGTTTTCCCAGCATTGGCCACTCCTTTTCTTCAAAATAGTTTATACTGTTTACATTTCCTTTCCACCCACTCATCATCCACTATAAAACCCAATACACCTGTCTTGTGTCTACATAAAACCTAATCATTCCTAACATGATCCCTTTGCAACACTCAGCACTATTAACCACCCCTTCCTTAAGTCTCTCTTTGTTTGGCTTCAGTTTTTCCCATTACTTTTCTGATCAATCCTTAGTCTTCCTCCAAGGTCCTCTATATTTACCAGTCCTTTAAATGTGGTATACCCTCACTGGCTTTCTCTTTTCACCCCACACATGCAGCGCTGAAGTCTATCCGTACTCAGAGCCCCAAACCCCATGCCTACTGTGAATTCCACATGCATCTCCATTCCAAGTCTCACAGTGGAATTAACACACCAATACACTACTACCTACTAAATAGCCTCTCTTGATTATTTCACAACTGATATGTCTTAAAACAATTTCTCCATCAATTCCCTCTTCTCTAGCTTAGTGATCCAAGCCAGGAACTTGGAAAGCATCCTCCATTCCTCTTTCCCTCTTATTTCCCACTTCTAATCAATCACAAAATCCATCAATTCTACTTGTAAATGCCTCCGGAGTCTTCTTTACCCCCTACCACTAGAGATATTTAGCAGAAATGAGATTTGGGGTGCTACCTAAATTTCTAGTCTCATCTCTTGACATTCCTTGACAGGCTGTCTGTACTAATTCTACTTCTTTTGTATTCTACCTTTATACTTCAGTTCAATACTTGTTAGTGAAATTTACACAGTTGCTGTTTACTGCTTTATTTTTTTTAAAATATATTTTATTGATTTTTTACAGAGAGGAAGGGAGAGGGATAGAGAGTTAGAAACATCGATGAGAGAGAAACATCGACCAGCTGCCTCCTGCACACTCCCCACTGGGGATGTGCCCGCAACCAAGGTACATGCCCTTGAACGGAATTGAACCTGGGACCTTTCAGTCCGCAGGCCGACGCTCTATCCACTGAGCCAAACCGGTTTGGCTGTTTACTGCTTTAAATATAAAAGAAAATTAGAGAATTAATGTGTCACCTTTGAAAAGTACTTCAGCACCAGGGAAAATAATTTATAAATGCACAATGATCTGGGAAAATCAGAAATGACTAATAAGCATTTTAGGTGAAACTCTAATGACTGAAATCAGTTTATAGCAGATTAATTGACTAACCATTCCATAAAGATGCAAATATAGAACAAAATATATCACCTTGCATTCTTCAGCTGCAAATCTTCAGGCAACAATATTTTAAGATGGAAGTCTCTTCCCTGTGGAAAATATTGAAAAGGTTCAAATTTTCACCTTTCATTTAATGTTACGAGTTTCACTTAATTTTAGAATCATATAGAAAAGGCAATGCTTCCTTAATTTCTAAACGGTATAAACTTCATCCAAATGTTTATACCTATTAAAATATAAGCAACATAATATTGCATTTGAGGAAAAATAATTGGCCAAAACTTTGTAATTACTGGGAAATCAAACCACTAAAGTTGTTTTCAAAGAGACAGTCATTCACATAAACATAAGAGTTATAAGAAATTGTTAATGTAGACAAAGATTTTTAAATGTTATTTCTTGGGAAATAGATGTATGAAAAAGAAAATTCCTTCAAATTGCTTTGAATATAGAAGAAGTCATAATGTTGATAAGTAAAATAAGAATATGTAACACATTATAGGCATCATATTTCCAATGTTCTATATTTTATAAAATAAAAATATATTTAGTTAAATAATCTAAATATACAAACATCAGAGAAATATTTTCATAAATCAGAATGTATTTAATTCTCCCACATTTGCAGATAGTTAATTGCTAACATATTACATTACTTCTTTCAACTTACATATTCACTAGCTATACATTTGAATATATAAAATTTTACTCAAGAGTCTTTCTTTCTAAGGAAAAAGGGACTGTTCTCAGAAATTTATTCAGTTTTACTTTCTTGAGAAAGTGGATGAGTAAGCAGCTTAAACTTTGTAACTTAAATAGGATAATACACGTGAAATCTGAGCAAAGGTAGGCAGAAAAGGACAAACAGAATTATAATCTTTTACTCCAACACTATAAAATGAAAAAGAGTAATAAAATTCTCGAAAAACAATTACCACAAGAATTTTAGCACAGTCTCCCTCAAAGCAGTTTCAAAAATAGAGGAACACAATTAAATGTACCCCATAACCTTTACTTTCATGGTAATATTACAGTTCTGACTTTCATTACATTTAAATGTCGTTTAAAAAAATGAAACAAAATGTACTACTGACCTTTTCAAAAGGTCAAGTAACAATAATTCACTATTTCATTAAAGCACTAAAAGGTATTATGTAGTAACTTTAACCTAACTTTATAGACATCCCACACATAGGTGTAAGAACAATCTGGAATTCAAAATTTACATGAAAAATAGTAAAACTTCTCTCCTGCTCTGTTATCTGAAAGAATAAAATCCCAAAGTTCCTTATTTGCAAAATCCAGCCATTTTAAAAGGTCAAATGCCATGTCACATGCCATCATACGTTTCTGATTAAAGAAAATATCCAAATCAGCTTTTTTTTTTTCTTAATTGCTCTCAAAAAGCAGATTTTTCCAGGCTTAGAGGAAACAAAAGTACTGATAGTTGCCTAAATGCCAACCTCTCCACACATCCTCCCAAAACACTATATAGATCAATATTAAGAACAACAACAACAAAAGACAGAGAACACTAAATTTCAAATTACCTGCAGAAAAAAATATATAGATCACTTTCAGTTTTTTCCGATCTGGAACTCCAACAGCAACTCCTTTTAGACAGCTAGGGGGTTCAGAAAAAATGCATGGAAGAGAGAAGAGGGGACTGGACCAAGTACAAAATTAACCCTATATAATAAAACCCTAATATGCAAATCGACCGAACAACCGGTCACTATGATGCGCACTGACCATCAGGGGGCAGACGCTCAATGCAGGAGCTGCCCCCTGGTGGTCAGTGGGCGCCCACAGGGGGAGCGCCACTCAGCCAGAAGCCGGGCTCCCTGCTGGCAAGCGCAGCAGCGGTGGCAGGAGCCTCTCCTGCCTCTGCGGCAGCGCTAAGGACCCCCCAGGGGATGTCCGACTACTGGCTTAGGCCTGTTCCCGAGGGGCCCACACTGCGAGAGGGCACAGGCCGGGCTGAGGGAGCCCTCCACCCCCCCAGTGCACGAATGTCGTGCACCAGGCCGCTAGTAGGTTTACATTCCTCTAAAATATTGTTGGATGTGGTGTGGGGAAGCAGGAAGACATTTAGGGTGGGAGATTTGGTAGAGTACAAATTCCCTCCTACTGGTTTTAGTTAAGATGAATATATTCTATTCATTTATTATTATCCTTTTAATGAAGCATAATTAGAATCACTCATATCCCTTTTGTGCTAATGTATTGAGTTAGATTTGGGTTAGCTGACTTGAAACAAATACTAGTAATAAATAATCTGGTAGATCAAAGTATGGTAGAACACTGACTACAGGTAAGGGACTAAACATGAACACAAAAGGCAAGGGGTTCATCTTAGAAAAGAAATGTAGGAATAGAAGATGGTAAAAAAGCA
>NW_005878064.1:0-8031 GCF_000147115.1 Myotis lucifugus | reverse complement strand
AGGTGGTTCTTTCCTTTTGCTTCCTCCAAGCCCTGAGAGGCCCCAGGCCCCTGGGAGAGGATTGCTCTCAGGGCCCTGCTTATGGTGCAGCTGCCCCTGGAGGTGGGAGGGGCTCCCGGGATTCTAAGTATCAGCTGCCTTTGCTGCATGGCCCTTAGGCCAGGACACTGCTGTCCTTTGGAGTCCCAGTCATTGCGCAGGTGGAAGTGTGACTTAAAGTTAAGTCAGAGAGAGTCCCGAGTGTGAGGCTGTCACAGCAGGAGAAACGCGGAGAGACAGGACATGCCGGGCACTTACTCCCTTAGGGCAGGGTCCACCCATCCCTCCCTCCTCCAGGAGCTGGACATGACCACGACTCAGGGCTGGGCCAGAGTCAGAGGTGGCCATCTGGCAAAAGGCCCAGAATCCCCATGGATGTTCCAGGATCACTGACTCACCAGCCTTATGTTCTCCGCGGGCTAGAATTCAGATGACAGCCCCCGTGAGCGGTCCCTGGAGCTCCAGTTCCCAACCACAGGCAGCACGGGGAGTGGGCGGTACGTGGTGCCCTTCAGCCTGGATGTCAGACCTGTTTCCACCAACAGTGCTTTTCCTTCAAGCTAAGGCCTGTGTGCAAGTCCCACACACAAAGGCGGTCAAGTGGAGGTGTTATGCTGAAGCGGGAATGGGGACCCGCAGTTCCTCAACACCCCTTCCCTGCCTCCCCGACGGCCTAAGCATGCAGCTCCTGCTTGCACCCCTCCCGTGATGGGGAGTCACTATTCTGGAGGCTCTGGCTGCCCTTGCCTGAAGGAAGGCCTAGTGGCCCAGGCAGAGAGCACTGATTGCAGGAAGGTCTCACCTTCCTCACCTGGATTGAAATTGCCCAGAGCAGCTCCCAGGGGTAAATTTCATCTTAGAAGTTGGCGGAAACACTTGCCTTCTCATGTAGGCAGAAGGGAATCAGTGAATGAGACCAGCCTTCTCAAACATTAATAGTCGCTTTGGGTCTTCAGAATTTCCAAAGAACAAAATCCTAGGAGGGTGGGGAGCTAACTTTTTAATTAAAACAAAAACTGAGAGCGTTTACATTGGCTTCGGCTTCTGAAGTATCAACAATAAGTGCAGGAGGAGCACTATCTCCCACCCTCCCATTGCCTAGAAAGCTCCATGGTGCTGGCATGGACTCCTGCAACTTATGGGCAGAGACAGGCTCTGTGGGGGGCAGTGTGACACCGCGGAGCCCTCCCCTCTTGGCACTGGGTGGAGGGTAACATGACAGGAGGAGTCGGCCAGCATTCTTGGAAGTGTCACTGAGGGGCCAGATTTACACCGAATCCGCTGAGGAAAGGGATCCTCTTCCTCAGTGTTCTGATTCCTGGAGCTTCTCTCATCAAGAGACAGAGGTGAAGGGGTGGGCAGAGCAGGGCTGGAATGGACGGAGGCTTTGGGAGCCGCTGAGCTGTATCACAGTTGCCTTTCAGTGACACGTCCTTTTCCAAGAGGAAGGTGGGCTTTTTTGTCCAAGTTTTTCCTACTCAGAAAGGGGGCTCGTTCTGCTTCTGTGCTCTTCACGGAAACCAAGTACTTGTTGGTTCACCCCCAAACCCCGCTGCTAACAGGCTTGTTCTGATGCCTCCTATTTGGGGAGCGTGCCGGGGCTGGGGACCTGGGTGCCCTGTGCCCCAGTGAGTCCAGAGCAGACTGCTTGGGGGGCGGAAGCAGAGCCTCTACTAGTGTGTCCCCGGTTCTCAGTGCAGTTCAGCTCAACACCAGCTGTGTGCAGGGACGCCGGGCACACAGTCCCTGTCCCCAGCCATGACTGTGCAGTGGGACCAGCCCTGATGATACTTGGGGGGAGTTGAGGGTGGGGGGGTGGCACCGTGGGACTGGGTGTGCTGGGGGCTTGGACCAGGAGGGGAGGTCTGCAGGCCTGGAAGGGACCGCCTGCCCTGGCCAGGTGGTGCCGCCCTCCCTGCAGCAGGTGCTCCCCCTGTGATCCTAGGGAGGTAGGGAGGGCTGCCCTAGACACGCTCAGGCAGGCACACACTGCAGCCAGGAGGTCGGCTGCCCCACACTTGTCATGGGGGAGGTCCATTTCTTTTCCCTTTGGGGCAGATGTCAATTTGAGACAAAAAAGAGAAGGAGCTGAAGGACAGAAAACAGCCACGGAAAGCCAGCACGTTCTTTCCTCCTGAGACCCCAGCACCCGCCCCCTCGGACCACCGAGGGGTAGCCGGGCCCTGGAGCAGGCACAGGCTTCATTGTCCACCCGTGGGCACACATACTCTGCCCTGTGCTGGCTCCCACCCTCACCAGGTGCCACTGTCCTGGTCTAGGCAGGGTGTTTCCACGTGGTCTAGAAAGCTCCATGTGTAGTAAGGGTGGGCTCCACACCCTTCACTTTCCCAGAGCCGCCCTGTTTGGTCTGTACCGGAGTCTGCGTGAAATTTCCTTTGTTAACAAAATTGTTTGAGCCCAGCCCCAGACCTCACAGACACAGAAGCACAGGCTGTCATCCCGCACAGCCCATGCCCACTGTGCACGGGGCCTGGCACTCAGGGGAGGCGGGACCCTCCTGGGGCATCTCCAGAATCCAGGTCAGTGCTCCTGGGGGCGCTCCCCTAAGCTGTGGTAGAATCGCTCTGTTATGTCCTTGTTGTCAGGCTGGAGGGCTTAGTCTGGGCTAGACTGGGTCATTGGCCCTTTGGGTTAAGGGTTGTCCTTTCCTCTCAGGGTCCGGGCCAAGCAGCTCGGAGAGCCATAGTAATACGTCCAGTGACAGCTCACCTCGGGGCCTGAAGGGTAAGTCGGCTTTCCTTCTGGGCACTTTCCAGTGTCCTTGGATCTGGGCTGTAGGTTTTGTGTTATTTGTGTGATTTAAATAAGACAATTAGCAAGTTCTTCACAGCATGAGGGGTTTGCCTCCATAGGACACATCATGCAGTTTCAGGCTCAGGCCTGGGAGTTTTCACGGATTTGGGTCCAGATCCCTTCTCCTCACTGACCGGCTCTGGGCACCTGGGTGAGCCACTCATCCTCCGAGCCTGAGTTCCTGCAGCTTCCGGATGGGGACAGGGCTGGGAGTTCCGGTCCATCGTGGTCAGAGGACACGGGTGAGTGTGATTCCTTTACAGTGTTTAAGTTTGTTAATGGTGCAGAAGATGGTCTGTCTACACTGTCCCAAGGGCTAAGGAGGGAGTTGCCTCACAGCTGTTCCTAATTTCAGCTTTAGCAGAAGCTCTGCACTTCCCTCCCACGTTATTTTGTTTTTAAACCCCACTGTGAACTTCTAGAGAATCCCAGCATGTCCTTGACATCCCAGTGCCAGCCTGGGAGAAGTGTGCTCTGGGCTCCCCAGCAGGGCTCCCTGTGTTCCCTGAGCCAGAGGCAGCACAGAGCCCACTGGAGGCAGGTGAGTGAGAGTGAGAGGCTGACGTGTGTCCCTCTGTGTCCCCTCGCCCTGACACCAGGTTCCTCCGACCCGACCGGCTCCACCACAAACCCAAGAGCAGTGAGGACCTGATGCCCAGCAGGGACACAGCACTCTGCCCCGCCTCGCGATGCCAGCACCCCAGGATACACTACCCTCGGCCTCCAGGAGTACCTGTCACCCAGAATGAACTTCTCCACCAGGAAGCATCCAGAAGAGGGGTGTTGCCCAGCCCCAGGCCTGGGGGTGGCCCAGGGTCCCCCAGAGCGGTGGATGATCACCCTGGAGGAGTTCCTGGAGGAGCATGACCGGGCTCCCCCTTCCCTATGTGAGGCCTGGGAGCGCTCTTTCCTCTCTCCCCTCAGATGGACCTGGACCAGAGGGGAGACCTGGACAGCAAAGTCATGGAGAGGGATAGGGTGGGGCTGGCGCCACCTGGCTGCAGAGCTGGCTTGGATGGGGGACATAACCACTAGCCAGAAAGTGACTGTGCTGGCAGCCTGCCCAGACCTGGGAGGCTGTTCTCTCCATCTGTGCAGGGAGCCGCAGGAAGGCCAACGTGGAGGGCCTGAGCCATGCAGTCTCTGTGCAGTTACTCTTCACTGCCGCTGGGCAGGAGGCGGTCCTAGGCCATCTGTCAATAAACGGTCAGGGCTTTGCTCCAATGACACTTTATTTGTGGACACTGTCCTCTGAATTCTATAGAGTTTTCACAAAAGTCTGTTCTTTAAAAATATTTTGTTTTAATCATTCAAAAATGTAAAGACTTCTTAGCTCACAGGCCATACAAAAATGAGTGGCAAGTCCTAGCCGGTTTGGATCAGTGGTTAGAGCTTCAGCCCGTGGACTGAAGGGTCTCAAGTTCAATTCCAGTCAAGGGCATGTGCCTCAGTTGCAAGCTCGATCCACCAGTCTTGGTCAGGGCATGTGCAGGAGGCAACCAGTCATTGTGTCTCTCTCACACTGATGTTTCTCTCTCTATGCCCCTGCCTTAACCCCTTCCACTTTCTATAAAAATCAATGAAAAAATATTCTTGGGTCAGGATTAACAAAAACAAAAGAAGGGTGGCGAGCTGGAGTCGGCCCGCAGCGCCAGTTTGCTGAGCGCTGCTCTGCAGCTCTGACCCCTGGATGTCAGCGGCATTAGGAAACTCTCGTGTCTCCATGTAGCTTTCCTGAAGCTGCATGTGCACCTGTTACTGAGCTGTTGCCTCCGTGCACTGGCTGAAGTCACTGCCTGACAGTTGAGACCCTTGGAGGATTTAGTAATTTTCTCCTTCCCCTTAAGCATACACAGTGGAACTTTCTCTGGCCACATAGCGAATTCTCTGGCCTGCATTAGTAGAGCCTGGTGACACGGAATACAGACTATTTGTTCAGTAGATATGTATTGAGTGTGTACTCTGTGTTAGACATCACGCATGATGCCTGCATCCCCCCAAAAAACAAAGTAGACCAGTTCATCGGCAAGTTTTGTCACATACTCGCTAGGTGCCTAGTCAAGTGGGCGGTCCTGAAGGCAGTATGTACATGGTCTCTGCCTCCCATCATTTCTGTTTCAGACTACAGAGCACTGTGCGCCGGGGGCTTGAGACAAACCAAAGCCCTGCCCTCAAGTTCATGGTCTGATGCATGCTTCTCAGACTGCGGCCTCTCTCACGCTCACCTGGGCTGCCGGGACACAGGATGGACCTGGGTTTCTGGCTCAGGGGCTCTGGGGTGGGGCTCCCTGAGAATCTGCATCACCACCAAGTGCCCAGAGGTCACTGGTCCTTTTCAGCCTCAGCGAGACCAAAGCAGCCTCGCTGTAGGAGCTGGTTGTGGATTCTGATGCTCCCTCCTGAGAGCCACCTCCCTCCCTCTTCCCAGCGTGCTCACCCCACTAACCTGACACCCCCGAGCAGGCCTGAAGAAGTGGGATTCACAACCGTGCCCCTGCCCATGCCTACACTCCCTGAGTGTTGATGCTGGGAGAGGGTGTCACAGAGGGGCCCTCTGGGTGGCCAGGGAGGGTGCACTCATGAAGATGGTATCAAAGATATAGAAAATGCAGAGAGGGGCCGGGTGGTGTGAAAGACAGCTGCAGAGCCGGGCAGCTGTGGGTTCAACCCCCACCTGCCACTCTCTAGATGTGTGACCTGCTGGACTGTGGCCTCACTTGCCTTACCTGTTGAAGGTTGTTTGAATACAACCTTGCAAGATTGCTTTGAGAATTGAATGAGTTGGGGGGTTGTTTTTGTTTTGTTCTTTTGCAATTGCACCTGCAGTTTTGAGGATGGTGCCTGGCACATGGGAAGCAGGTGATACATGGTGCCTGTTGTATTAGTGACCGTAGGTCTTCCTGGTCAAACTCCCAGGGTATATGACTCCTGACTGGCATGTGAAACAGCAGGCTGTGTCTCTGGCAAGTTGAGCATCTAGGTGTCTTCATGGGCCAGGGAGTTGGCAGGTGGAGGCATCTCCTGGTCTGCTGAGCCATCCTGCAGACTGACCCTGCCTGCCACAGTCTGGTGGCCTGGTTCTGAACCCTGACTCACCTTCCACATGCCCACCTTCCTCTCCTCTTCTCCTGGTGGCCCCCACGTAGGAAATGCCTGTGTTACAGAAGACTGGAGAAGAATCAAGCAATGCTTAGAGAGATGGAGTTACATTTATTATTATGCACAGGCCCAGAGAAAAATGTCTAGAATTCTGGGCCCAGGCGTGCTAATAAATGTGACTCCATCTCTCTAAGCATTGCTTGGTTCTTCTACGGTCTTTTGTAACATTATTGGTTTCCTGACTGAGAAAACCAACCCATGTTTGGCCTTTTGGCCTCCGATGATTGGACCACGTTTGGGGCCCGTGGGCCCCAGACAGGCCTCCGGGTGGCACACACACTGCTGATCTGAGCAGAATTAAACCGGGGTACTCTAGGCATTCCCAGACCTCAGTCCAGGACCTGGACAGCATCTGGAGAGAGTGGACAGACACCTCTGGACCTGTCGACAGAATCGGTTTGGTAGGGACCCCTATCAATCAGGCCCACTCCAAGTGAGTGGAAGGGGGAGCTTGGTCACCTCCCCGGAAGCCATACAGCTTCCTCAGGCAATTAATGAGGAATCAGATGGACTGTATAAACTCTGAGTAAATATCTGGTAAAGTAAAAAGCTCAGATTGTCTGGTGTATAAATATAAGTGTGAAAGCCTGTGTAAAGCAAAAGCTACTTTGATTCATTCTACATTTTTGTTGGTTCATCTGGCTAAACGTTTGATTTATTAAAGGCTGAACCCCTGATAATCTGCAAAAGTCTTAAGCCGTGCTGCTGGGTTATTTTTCTCAGAGATATTTCCTCTCTATCACGGAGGAAATCAGCCCACTTAGCTAATAAGCAGCTGGATGGCTTGGCTTCCTGGCCCTATGGGGCACACTAAGATTCAATCGTGAAATTCTGGCTAAGGTAGTCACTTACCATTATTGTCGTGTTTGTGTAAACAATTAGGCCAAATTAAATACAATAGAAAAATTGGTCTTGATTTGGCTCTTTTGATAAACATAGAGGTAATTTTAAGGATAAAAATTATATTTCTATAGAGGTTATTAAAACTAAAATGTTTTCTTTTCCTTCCACTGGACCATCTGTTACAGTTTGTCTCTGCCAGGTCAAAAGCCCACCTCCTCCTGTGCCCAGGCCTCATCATCCCTCTGACAAACAGCAAGGATCCTTTGACTCTGAGAGAACCTCTGACCCGCCTGAGCACGAAGTAATTACAGAAGAAATTCAACGTCCATTTTCTCTAAAAGAATTCAGTGCCAGGATCCTTGAGGTAATATATTGAGAAGTTAGACAGACATGAGGAGAGCAAGGACAATAGGCCAACTAGAACTACCAGATATAAATAAGTATTTCCACCTCTAGGTATGTAAGACAAGGGGCATAGCCAAAGAGGTACTCACACAAAGTCTCAGCCCCTAGAAAAGACCAGTAGCCTATTTGTCCAAAAGACTTGACCTCTTTACATTTGGGTGACCTACTTGCCTCCGGGCTGTAGCAGCCACAGCTATGCTTATCAAAAAAGCAAATAAGTTAACCATAGGGTAGGAAATAATGCTTCACATGCAGTTGAGGCTTTACCCCAGAACACACTGGAGCGCTGGATGTCAACCACTCGAGCCACCCAGTTTCAGGCTCTCCAGTGGGCAAAAGAAAAATCAGTAACAATTTATACTGATAGCAGGTACGCATTTGCAATGGCTCATGTACATAATGCTATTTACAAGGTAAGGGGACTCCACAGAAGCAAGAGGGAACCGTGCCACAGACAAAGTGGCCTTGGAGGCTGCCCTAAAACCAGTGGGGCCTCTACAGATTCTAGTGATTTTTTCAGACCCTGACCTGCCCAATCTAAAAAAGCTGAAATCCATAACCAATCTTTATTCGACTTCTTACAGGCTTTACAGTCCCCCCAGAAAGCAGTCCAGAAGCATGTCCAAGATGCTCTGCCTGTATCAACTTCTGATCTGGTCCATCCCTTCCAACCTGGTGACTCTGTTCAGATAAATTTGCCACCCAAGGACTGACTCCTACCTGAAAAGGACCACCCCCATGGCAATCAAGGTCAATGGGATCCTGAAGTGT
>NW_005878063.1:0-8032 GCF_000147115.1 Myotis lucifugus | reverse complement strand
AAAAAATGAAAAGAAGGAAAAGCTTCCCTCCCCCTACCCTGTCTCTTTCCCCAGAGAAAACCAACATAAATAGTTTCTTCTGGATTTAACATTGATAACACAGCATGTATATATGTAGGAAGTATGAATCTCAGTCCACAAAGATGTGAAACAAATAGGCCTTTATTTTAAAAACAAATATTTTTGCCCTAACCCATTTGGCTCAGTGGATGGAGCATTGGCCTGCAGACTGAGGGGTCTCGGGTTCGATTCCGGTCAAGGGCATGTACCTTGGTTGCGAGCACATCCCCGGTGGGAGGTGTGCAGGAGGCAACTGATTGATGTTTCTCTCGCATTGATGTTTCTATCTCTCTATCTCTCTCCCTTCCTCTCTGTGAAAAAATCAATAAAAAAAATATATAAAAAACAAACAAAACAAATATTTTCTATTTTAAGCCCACATCTCGACAGGCTGGTGGTAATGGTACCCCCCACCCCAACTCCCTACCCCCCACCCCAAGAGTCATGTTGCATGTTATACATGTTATACTTTTGGGATTTGCTGAGGGGACATATGGCCCTTGGTCTTCCATTCTCCCAGGGGATCTTTAAAAGTCCCTGTTTCTGATGCTTCGGTGGCCCTCCACTGCTTCCGTGGCATGCTTAGGGCATGGGGCTCTGCCAACCCTACCCATAGCTTTGTTTGTCTAGAGCAGGGGTGGGGAACCTTTTTTCTGCCAGGGGCCATTTGAATATTTATAACATCATTTTTGGGCCATACAAAATTATCAACTTAAAAGTTAGCCTGCTATGTTTGGGTAAGCATTTAATTAACTTATCCATAATGCCAAGGCAGGGCCAGACCAAATGATTTCGTGGCCCCACCCCTGGTATAAAGGAACCACTGGGCCTGGCCTCTCATGTCCTGTGGCCTCTTGGGCATCACTACCGGAACACAGGACTCTTCCTGACTTCCTGTCCACTTATTCTATCAATTATTGGCAGAGAGCTCTAGCCGGTTTGGCTCAGTGTATAGAGCGTCGGCCTGCGGACTCAAGGGTCCCAGGTTCGATTCCAGTTAAGGGCACATCCCCGGGTTGCGGGCTCAGTCCCCAGTGGGGAGCATGCAGGAGGCAACCAATCAATGATTCCCTCTCATCTTTGATGTTTCTATCTCTCTCTTCCTCTCCCTTCCTCTCTGAAATCAATAAAATATATTAAAAAATTATTGTCAGAGAGGTGTTTAAATCTCTAACTATATTTGTGGCTTTGTCTATTTTCATGGACCACACTTTGAGTAGCAAGTATGTAGGTATCTCCTGCTACTTACTTCCCCGGGAAGCTTTTCTGACCTCCCAGCTCACCCCCAGAATGAGGTGTTTACAGAGCACATTCTAATTTTCCTGCAGGAACACTTGAGCCCTTAGCACAGTGTTGAATTGCCTATTAATTTTTCCGTCACCTCCACTAGATCGTATGTCCTAGACAGCAGCAACTGTGTTTTGTTACATTCACGTTTGAAAGACTCAATAAATATTTGATGATGTAAGAAAGATATTTGAGGCTCAGTAGATGAACATCTGGCATAATTAAAATCAGGAACAAGAGCTCAGAGAATTCAGGAAATTGCAACAAGGAGTGGCAGTCAGAATATAAGGTCCTTGGGAATTAACAAAAATTACTGGGGAGGGCATGGCTTTTCACATGATGAAAAATAGAGCAAAAGCGGCTGAGAACATCTGGCACTGGGTTTCATTAGCATCTACTCACATTTGGAGGGTCATCTATTTGATTTGTTTTTTTTTTTGGTTTCCCTTTCTGCCCCATTTCAAAGGATCCATGTAAAATGTTGACCAGCAGCCCGGCTGGTGTGACTCAGTGGTTGAGCATCGACCCATAAATCAGGAGGTCATGGTTTGATTCCTGGTCAGGGCACATGCCCGGGTTGTGGGCTTGATCCCCAGGGTGGGGCATGCAGGAGGCAGCCAATCAATGATTCTCTCACATCATTGATGTTTCTATCTCTCTCTCCCTCTCCCTTCCTTTTTGAAATCAATTAAAAAAAGAAAGAAAAAGCGAAATAAAAAAGAAATAGGAAAGAATTCATTCAGTAGCTTTCTGTTCAAGTACTCTACCTTAGCCACTCACAGACTCACTCTGCTGGTTTACTGGTATATGAATTTGTTCAGATTTCTGTCTGCTAGGACAGTGATGGCGAACCTATGACACGCGTGTCAGAGGTGACACGCGAATTCATTTTTTTGGTTGATTTTTCTTTGTTAAATGGCATTTAAATATATAAAATAAACATAAAAAATATAAATCTTTGTTTTACTATGGTTGCAAATATCAAAAAATTTCTATATGTGACACGGCACCAGAGTTAAGTTAGGGTTTTTCAAAATGCTGACACGCCGAGCTCAAAAGGTTCGCCATCACTGTGCCAGGAGCTGGCAATACAGATATAACTTTGATGTGGTCTTTGCCCTTGAGAAGCTCATAGTCTAGTAGAAGAGAACAATAAATGGATTTATGAAAGGTATCTGTACAATAATTGATGATTTCTCATGAACCTGTGGGTTGGCTGTGGGTTTGCTGGGGCTCAGTAAGAAGATTCTTCTACTTGTCTTGCTTGGGTTGGGGCTCTCCTGCAGATGCCTTCAGCTGGCTCTGGGGCTTGGGTGGAAGACCCAGTAGAGCTTTACTCAGGTGTCTGGTGCCTCAGCGTTCCTCCCTGTGGCCTTTCTCTTGCCTTGTGGTGCCTCGGCATTCAGTAGTCCAGTCCAAGTTCCTTTACAGCAAGTAAAGGAAGGAAGTGCCGGGGAGAAAGCGGAAGCTGCCAGGCTTCTCAAAGGAAAGGAGCAGAGATGGCATCCTTTCTGCTACGTTTTATTGATCAGGAAAATCACAACACCAGCCCTGACACAAGAGGAGGGGTAACAGAGTTAATGGATGAAGTAGCACACACTCACAGGGAAGGAAGGAAGTGATGGCAACCCTTTTTGTAGAGTCTCCTTTGCAGGTAAAAATAAATAAGAACCATAGTTAAAATTCAATGAACCCTTATATGTCAGACAGCAGGCTAATACCTGACATATTTCAGAAATGCTCATTTTATTGCTCAACCCATTGAAGTAGGAATGATTTAAAAATTAAAAAAAATATTTTTATTGATTTTACAGAGGAAGGAAGAGAGAGAGAGAGAAACATCAATGATGAGAGAGAATCATTGATCAGCTACCTCCTGCAACAACCCTACCGGGGATCGAGCCCACAACCTGGGCATGTGCCCTGACTGGAAATCAAACTGTGACCGCCTGGTTCATAGGTCAACACTCAACCACTGAACCACACCGGCTGGGCAAGTAGGACTCATTTTTATCCCCATTTTACAACTAAGCAAATGGAGGCTGGTAGAGTTTAAATAAATGACCCTTGGTCAAAGATCTAATTAATGGCTGAATCAAGAGATTGATTTGTTGCTGCGCTACGAGAGGAAGATGATGGAAAGACTGAAGGCTCAGTCTGTGGAGTCATCCCACTGTAATAAACGCAGAGGCCAGCAAACACGAGGTATTGACTTTTTTTAGGAGTCCTGCGAGGCTCAGAATAGAAGATTCTGTAATGTCGCTATGATGAAGGACTTTCCTTCTGATTAGAATTACACACTGGCAAGTGAGCGGGAACCATCAGAACTTAGGTAGCTGCTCAACAGAACGAACGCAGTCATTGCTGAAGTGGGTTGTTAACTTATTACTTGCTTTCTTCTCTTTCATTTGCTTCAGCTCCGGGTGTGTGGATTCGGGGGCCTTGGGAATGGCGGCTGGGATTAGGATGTTTCACGTAGAGCGCTTCCCACCACTCGGCCTCATTACCGACACCCACACTCACCATTCAGCCGGAGATTGGTGGCCCCTCAAGGAGGAGTGGGAGATCGTACTGTGTCTTTTCACATGCGCTTTGTCAAAGCCCCGATGGTGTGTCTCAGTTGCCTGTACATGGTCCTGTATTGAAGGGAGAGGACCCATGTGGGCGCTGGTTCTCAAGAGCCCATACAATTCATTAAGGACTTTCGAGGAGCATCTGCTGCTCCCTGTGTCCATGCGCTAAAACAATATCACTCCTGCGAATTACACATATTCACAATAGTACGTGTTTAACCTACCTCGCAATGGGCTGAGCAAGCTACGCTTACTGTTTTGAATCCGGACAGCAATCCCCTTTACAGATATGAAAACAGGTTTCTCAGCTCCGAAGCTCTAACTCCTGGTTCAGACACCAAAGTTTGCGCTCTGTCTTCTGTGATGCGAATTGAGAGTGCTGTTTCTGTCTTACACGGTGGGGACTAGGACAGTTAAGATAGGTTTTTTTAAAAAAAATATATATATTATTGATTTCAGAGAGAAAGGAGAGGGAGAGAGGGATAGAAACATCAACGATGAGAGAGAATCATTGATTGGCTGCCTCCTGCACACCCTCTACTAGGGATCAAGCCCCGGCATGTGTCCTGACCAGGAATTGAAATGTGAGCTTCTAGTTCATAGGTCAACACTCAATCACTGAGCCATGCTGGCTGGACAGGATAGGTCTTTGAATACAATATCTCATTATTTCCATGCCCTCTTTTGGTGATTTCAGTGAAAGTGGGCAACCTCTGTATGTATATAGTTCCCAGTGTTGTGTTTCTCCCCGGCCATCATGGTATAGACAGGTTAGGATGCTCATGGGAGTAATTCAGATGGGGGCTTCCGGAAACTGGGCCAGACACAAAACAGACCACAACACAGAGAATCTGGATTTACTTTGGATCATCCTCCCCTCTCAAGCTAGGCCGGCCTCCGCCAATTGGAGGTGAACATTTTGAAGCCCCGTGCAAATCAATATTTAGCAGGCATAGCTTAAGGTAATAGTCAGTATTGATCAGAAGAATCCATTGCCTGTGTAGGGGAGTACAGCAGGCGAAGCAGGCAGCTTAGTGTGATGCAAAGAACACAGACTCTGTAGTCTACCAGACACTGATTGGAATTTCGTCTCCACAACCAACCTTGTGACTTGGAGCAGTTCTCTTGATCATTCTGAGCCTCAGTTTCCCTGCCTGTGCAATACGCCTGCCGCCTAGGCTTGTTCTGAGGAAACAATTACAGAGAGTTGCCACGGCTTCTTACTCCTCAGGCACTGTGATCGCTGCTTTATGTACAATCTGTGTGTGTGTGTTTGAAGCTTTTATTGATGTCTGGATGCTCACAAATGTTTTCTTTGGATATTGGGCCATCAGTTTCTGCTCTTATATTTTCCTTTGCTTTCCCCCCATGTTGGTGGTTACTGAGGTGGTTTTTGTACACACCAGCCTATCCTTGCTCTGCTCAAGACACAGAAGACATGTTGGGTGGCCATCGTGGGTGGGATTGTAAGAAGCGAGCGGGATACTCCTGGGTGCTATTGTGGGAAAAAAGGAAAGACTCCAAGGAGAAGGGAAAACACAGAGCTGTTCACACAGCTGCGATGTTGCTGCCCTTCTCCCTGGGAGAACTCCTCGGAGCTCTCAGCTCTCAGGGTCCAGCTTCAGAGGTCTTGGCTTACCGAATCTAACAGACTATTAGCTCTTACCCTTTGTCTGTATCTTGTCTTTGGACTTTATCAAATGTTACCTCATACTGTAATTATTCTCTAAAAGTCTTATCGCTGTTTTTGTATTAGGAAGACGTCATCAGTTCTATTGTACCCAGTTTAGGGTTGGCACATAGTAGGTGCTTAGGTGTCCCCCCCTCATTGTTTCTTTTGCTTGAAGGAGGAAGTCAACAGGAGGGAATTGCCATGTCAGTGAATCCCATAATATCATCTGAGGTTGTTATACAAATATGTTCAGTTAGATAAACACGCGAGTGTCTGTGCAAAGCTAGAACATGGGTATGCAAAGAGAAATAAACATAGTCCCTTGAGATTCCCATAGTTTGATGTGCAAAATAATCATACAATTGGAACATTTCTGAGTAGAGCACTGGCTGCTATGTGCAAAAAATCGAGAAGTAATATTAGCTCGGAATTCAGGGAAAACTTCTGGACATGGCACCTGTGATGAACCTGAGTGAATGAATGAACGAAAGCCATCCAAGGGGTCTCTGCTGGGTAGCTCAGTTGTTTAGAGCATCGTCCAGATACACCAAGGTTGTAGGTTCGCTCTCGGGTCAGGGCACATACAGGAATCAACCAATGAAGGCATAAATAAGTGGAACAACAAATCTCCCTCCCTCCCTCCCTCCCTCCCTCCCTCCCTCCCTCCCTCCCTCCCTCCCTCCCTCATAAAAGGAGCGGCACATCCCTGGTAAAGAAAACAGCATAAGCAAAGCCAGAAGGTGTGAAACACCAGACATGTGGGAAATTTAGTGTTTCACCAGAGTTTGTGGGAAGCAGGTTGGAGTTATCGCACCATAAAGTACAAAGCGAACTATTTTGGAGATGAGGAAAGGAGGGTCGGTAGGGACCAAATTGGAACCGGCAACGAACTCTGTATCTCACCAAGATGAAGAATTTAACCTGTCAATAATGTGACATGGTTAAAACGTGATCTTGAACCCTAACCGGTTTGGCTCAGTGGATAGAGCGTCAGCTTGTGGACTCAAGGGTCCTAATTCCGGTCAAGGGCATGTACCTTGGTTGCGGGCACATGCCCAGTAGGGAGTGTGCAGGAGGCAACTGATCGATGTTTCCCTCTCATCGATGTTTCTAACTCTCTATCCCTCTCCCTTCCTCTCTGTAAAAAATCAATAAAATATATTAAAAAACAACAACAAAAAAACCCCCCAACCAAAACATGATCTTGAGCTAGATCCATCTGGCTACTGATTGGAGGATGAATTTCTAATGTGCAGTTCCAGAAGCAGGGGAAATAATTAGAAGGTTATTGAAATAGTTCAAGTAAGAGAAATGAAGGGCCTAGAGTAGGTCAGAGAGGAGGCGGAGGATGAGGACAATGGAGGTACTTGTGCTACTATTACTACTGATAGGAGCAACATTTAAATAATCCTTGCTATATTACAGGTGATGTTGAAAGGATTTTGTGTATTATTTCATTTAATTGTCACAGTGATCCCTTGCAATTGATATCAATATAACCCCCATTTTCCAGATGAGAAATTTAATAGTCAGAGGTTATGTAGTTCACCTAACAGTCCATAATGAGAAGAGTCTGAGCAGAGGTCTGGCTCTGAATCTGTGTCCTAAGAAACACTCCATGGTGCTTCTTTTGGTCTAGAAACAACAACAGGGTTTATTGTTCTGTTATTATTATTTTTTAATTTATACTTTTATTGATTTCAGAGAGAGAAAGGGAGGAGGGGGGAGAGAGATAGAAACATCAATGATGAGAAAGAATCGTTGATTGGCTGCTTCCTGCACACCCCCCACTGAGGATCGAGCCCGCAACCCAGGCATGTGCCCTTGACCGGAATCAAACCTGGGACCCTTCAGTCCACAGGCTGATGCTCTATCCACTGAGCCAAAGCAGCTAGGGCTGTTCTGTTATTTTTATCAAAGGAATCTATTCCTTAGATAATTCTCATAATTAAATGCAGAACTTTGTCCTTTGATTAATACTCATTATAGAAGATTTATACAGTACTGATAAGCAAAAAGAGAAAAAATGAATGCCATTCCCAACATCCTTTAGGTAACCACTGTAAACAATTTACAGGTTTTTTTTACTTCTTCCCTCTCTTCTACCTTATCCTCCGTGTGTGTGTGTGTGGTGTGTGAGTGTATGTGTGTGTGCCCACATGTTTTTTTAAGGTATTAGATATTTTTTAATCTTATTTTTAACGACCGCATAATCCTCCCTTTTAATGGCAGGACTTAGTGACTGGATCGAGGTGGGTGGGGAAGGGAGAAGAAGAGTGACATATGTAGCATGACTCTCAGCTTTCTGGCCATGTGTGTGGTGATGCAGTGAGGATCGGAGAACTTTGGGAGATTGTATAGGTTTGCCGACGGGAGAATAGTGTCCAGACATGCTGAGGTTTTAGGAGACTTATGCATCGTTTAAGTAAGGATGCCCCCA
>NW_005878062.1:0-8036 GCF_000147115.1 Myotis lucifugus | reverse complement strand
ATAGACCAAACCTTGTCTGAACAATCATTTTTGTGTTTAAACTAACAAAGAACTACAAACACTGTAGAATTTGCTATCTATTTATCTGATTTTACCACATTTCTCAAATAAATTAGTCTTATAAAAAATCATTTCGTGATTTTTCTACAGTTTTGGTTTTTAGTATTTACTGGAAGTTCAATTTTGTTTCTGTTATAAACACAAAGAGTAAAGCTTCAATAGGAGAGAAATTGACCCTCAGAGCATTCATGTACAAATTGTTTTGTGAGTTATTTAACCATTCCGTGCCTCAGTTTCCTTAGCTCTAGTTCACCAAATGTCTATAAAAATACAGCAAGTTAATATTTCTATCTGCCCAGAAAATAAATGCAAATTATAGTTTTTATCATGATGTTATTTTTCGATTATCCCTCTCTCAGTTATCTAAATAAATGTTACTTAACTATTTGTTGATCAAATGTATAAATGAATGAAAGAATGAACTAATGGTAAGATTACAATCAGAAAGGCTGGAATCTTAGTGTAATGGCTTGCAAATATGTATAGTTTTTGCTTTAATAATAGGGAAATTGTAGAAAATTCTAATAAATTCCAGATTTTTTGTTATATATTTATAACAAAAATGTTTCACCTTTCATTTCAAAATAATTTCAATGTGTGGAAAAGTTGCAAGAATAGTAAAAATAGCTCTAACAAGACTAAAATAATACTCATTTCATATGGTTTTAGTGAGGATCAAGGGAGTCTAAAATGTTAGGAACTATAGAAGCAAATGAGTGGAAGAAAAACTTCTTAGAACTAATAAATACTGATTGTTATTAAACTTTTCTCTTTTTTTTACTTGAACAATAGGAGTGATAAGAGTTCCTAACTTACAAAATTATTGCATGCATAAAAGTTAGAAGCCCAGGGCTTTTCCAGCTTAAATTAATAGCAGCTCAAGGATGAAATCCAATCTTGGTTTCTAGGATTACTGGAATAACACTACAATAAAATCAAAATGACTTAGGTTTAGTTCTCTTTTTTTTTTTTTATCATTTATTTATTTTTATTCTTTAATAGTCACCATGATGTACATGACAGCCCTAGGACTTATTATTATTATTATTTTTAATTTATCTTCATCGTTGAAGTATTACAGATGTTCCCTCCCACACACACATTAACCCTCTCCTCCTCTTCCCTAGGCCTTTACCCCACTGTTGTCTGAGTCATAGGTTTTGCATATATGCATATAAGTTCTTTGGTTAATTCCTTTTTGCTCCCACTCCTACCTGCCTCTCCCCCATTTCTTTGAGGATCCTCAGTCTGTTGCATGCTTCCATGTCTCTGGATCTATTTTGTTTGTAAATTTATTTTGTTCATTAGATTCCACATATAAGCAAGATCATGTGATATTTGCTAGTTCTCTTTTGACCTAATGTCAACAATTATATCACCTGTTCCCACTTGGGATTTACCTAGGCTTCAAATCAATAGTGAGGATGAATCTAGTTGATTTTGCTAAAGTGAACCTGATAAATGATTTGATAATTGGAAAATATTTACTGGTGAAAGTCACATTGTTGTTATATAAAAATGCTAATAAAATTTTGGTAAAAAAGCAAAACCCAGTCCGTTTTCAAACTGGAGTCTCTGTGCCTCAGGGTGGGGGCGTGGCGGGGAGGAGTGCAGGGCAGTGGGCCAGGAGTGCTCAAACCCCACGATAAGCATGGCAGGTCTTCCTGGAACTCAAATTTCAAGTGAAGATTGAAATGTTGATGGGGAAATGAGATTTTATATTAAAACAAACATGGATAAATATGTAATTAAAATACAGATTTTTACATGAATTTAAAGATGAAGCATAACACTTACATACTTTAAAACTATTTGACTCATGTTTATAAAATTCTGAGCTATAAGTTCACTCTGCTCTACTATTAGGAGTGCTTCAATCATCAGTTTACTTGTTTAACAAGTACTTATGTAGGGTCAACTATACGCCAGACGCTAAACTATACTCACAATGCAGAGGTGAACAAGACTCTCATTGTAGCATATTTACAATACCCAACACATGGAAATAAACTCAGTGTTCATTGATGGCTGAATTGTTAAAGAAAATGTATATTCTCCCTGGCTAGTGTTCCCAGTGGTTTGAGTGCCTGCCTGTGCACCAAAGGGATGTGGATTCCCAGTCCAGGGCACGTACCTGAGTTGCAGGTCTGACCTCTGGCCCCAGTTGGAGTACTTGCAGGAGGCAACCAATTAGTGTGTCTCTCTCACATTGATGTTTCTCTTTCTCTCTCCCTCCCTCCCTTCCATACTATCTAAAAATCAATGGAAAAATAGATGATGAACAAAAAACAAACAAAATAAAACAAGAAAAGAAAATGAATATTATTCAGCCATTTAAAAAAGTAAATTCTACCATTTGCGACATGAATGGATTTTGAGGGCATTCTAATAAGTGAAGTCAAACAGAGAAAGACAAATAGTATATGATTTACATGTGGAATAAAAAATAACTGAACTCATTGATACAGAGAGCAGATTGGTTTTTGCCAGAGATGAGGATCAGGGGAGCAGAGGATGGGTAAAGGTGGTCAGAGATCCAAACTCCCATTTACAAATAAGTAAGTTTTGGGGATGTAATGCACAGCATGGTGACTATACTTAACAATACTGTACACTTGAAAGTTCCTACAAGAGTAGATCTTAAAAGTTCTCATCATAAGAAAAATATTTGTAATTCTGTATTAACTATACTTGTAATCATTTTGTAATATATACATATATTAAATAATTATGTCATACACCTTAATATAATTTTGAATGTCAATTATATCTCAATAAAACGGGGAAAAATGGTGCCCAAGACTCATGTGGCTCCTGCCCTTATGGGACTTACAGTTAAGCAGTGGTATTAGTTTTTTTTTTTAAGTGAAGCTAACTTAATTTTCATAACAACTTTATGAAGTTTTATAAGTTATTTTCATTAATACTGTTATAATCAAGAGTTTTCTGGTAAGTGCTCAAATTAAGCAGGATTCTCAGACACAAAATAATATGGCAGTGATAGCCCAATTTAGATATAATGGGACTGAGAATGGTGAAGTATGGGCTGAAAAGAAGCACGCATTAATGAAAAAGACCATTTAAGGGGCAGTCTGTAGTACATGTGACAACATGGTAATGGAAGTGGAGTTAGACTTGGTTTGTATTTGAGTCACGGCACAAAAAAAAAAGAAAAAGAAAAGAAATAGTTTGAATTTAGTGGATCAGGAAATATACATTGAAGGTAAATATAAGCCATCTTCATGGTTGGATAAGGGGAGGAGATGCGAAAAGAGTAAACTTGAGTTCCCTTCTAAACTTGAACAAATGGGTATATAAGAGAAAGATTGGAGGAGGGCAATTTAACATTAAGAGAAAAATCAAAGATTTGTTGCTTGGGGACTTAATTTTCAGGTCTTTCCGAGTCATCAAGTTAGAGGTGTTCAGTAGACAGTTATATCTGTGAGTCAGGAGCTTTGAGGAAGATATTTTAGAGAGAGATAATGTTTTGGCATCTATGTCACACAGCATTATTTTATAATAGCTGCTCATTTTAAACTTTTGTCTCCTTTTGCTTTTATAAAGCCCTCTTCCCAACATTTAAAGGTCTGGAGATAAATGCTTAGCAGTTACAAATATAATTTCATTTAACAAACATGTAGGAGATACAGAGCCAAATCCTTCAGGATTTGGGCCATTAAGGAACACAACAACTATAAGGAGCACAACAACATGGAGGATAGAAAAAACAAAGCAATAAAAGGCAATATATAAGTACACCATAATGATGGTACAAATACAAACTGTTGCAGAGAGAGTTCAATTTCATAAATATTAGCATAGCGGAAGTGAATAAAGATAAACAGTACACAAAGAGGGCCAGAGTAGTAATGAAGGAAAGAAGTCCAGGGGGGCATAAATAATAGCTAATACACATTTTCAGATGTACCCGTTGGGAGATATTTGAGGCCATTCAGACTGGGAGGGCATTCATAAAGCCAGAACCCTGTGCTGGTGCAGCCTTGGAGAAAGAGAGAGTAGGCCCATGGGCCGGGCAATGACGTTTATTCCTGTTATAATTGTACGTCCCATGTGCAGGAACCTTTTGTGATTCTTGTGGGTCACTTACTGGGTCTCATCAATTTTGCAGGTGTCAAGACATAGCTGCAACCTGTGAGCCAAAGGAGCATCTTACTGTCTTTAGTTTATTAATTTTAGACAGCACATTCTTTCCACAAGGCCAACTTGAGTCACTGTTTCAGAGTAGTTACTTGAACAAATAAAGGTGATGTGCTCAATAAACTACAACTCCATAGGGAAATGACATCATCCAGGCTCTAAGACTCACCTGAGTTGCCATGTAGATTCAGAGGGAAGATCTTGTTAAAATAAAAATATTTAAGTATGGTGCCAGGTGGGTACTGAAAATATTGGGAGGATCACTTTGTAAATTATATGATTGTCTAACCTCTTTGCTGTGTACCTGAAACTAATTTAAAATAATACTGAATCTAAATTTCAATTAAAAAATAAAATTTAAAATATTGACTATAAATCACACTTTAAATTTATTGCCAGGAAATGACCAAAGGTAGGGATGTAGCAGTAACCTTGGAAAAGTGGTCCCTTGCTTCTGCCTCTTCCATCTTATAGAAACAATGTGTAAAAGCTTCTTTAACCAGAAGCACAGTGGTCCTGAGTGGCAGGGGACCATATGAGTTATCTCTAATTTGGGGATGTAAAAATAGTGCTATTGAAATTCGATTAACTTAAAAATACAAATAAAATTTATTATATTCATTGCCTAAATATTAAAAATATAACATGAGAAAGTTATTCTTGATATGTCCTCATGTATTTTAATCAACTGAAGCTTTCTGTCCAGCCCTATCTGTCTGTAATGGTGTTTCACTGCTATTTTCAGAACTCATTTTTTACATGTGATTTTATTATTTTTAACCTTTTCTAATTTCTGGAAATCTTCAAAATTGCATAATATGGTTACTAAATTTTAAATAACTAGTGACACCTTCAATATAGATCCTAATATTTTTATTTAAAAAATAGTCTCCAAATGGGCTAAGATGCCTGATAAGAACAAATATATTCTCAATTCTAGTTTATTTTTGTATTATTACATGCTAGTGACCTGTCACACGAAATTGTGCGAGATCTGGGACCCCTCCCACCCCCCACCGTGACATGGGACTGCCCCGAGTCCCAAAATCCTTCCCCGCATGGCCGGCACACCATGGATGGCCCTGAGTCCTGGAGTGCTGCCCTGATGCCCCACCTCTGGGCTATGCACAGCGGCCGCTGGGCCCCACACCCACAGCGTGCATGCGGGGCCGCAGAAAAACCAGCGGAAGCAGCGCAAAGCGACCACCAGGACCCTGTGCCCCCGCGGGCTGCAGGAACCCCGGTGGAAGCTGTGCAGAGCGGCTGCTGGTCCCGCCCCCGCTGCCCCGCCCCCACTGTGCGCACCACCATCTTATGACGGCGTTATGGCATGAGGGTCAATTTGCATATTACCTTTTATTATATAGGATAAGTGGTTCAGCCCAGGTTTTTTTTTTCACAGAAACTGCCCTCCTTCATTTAGAATTCCTTTATCAATTAATAATATTGTAAGACAGAACTTGTCAGAGAGGTTGCCTATATTTATGATCTTGTTAATGTTTTGCCAAATTTAGATATTGGAAAAATATAGGCCTTTATAATATTCTGATGAAGTGCAGCATAAAAATATTCTGAAATTAGGAATTCTATCAAATCCTATAGAGAATATAAACATATTATAAAATTAGAAACTATCTAAAGATTATTCTCACAAGTTATGGAATAAGTTAATTCCATATTTATGGAATTAAAAATTAAATCTTGTCCTTTGAGAACTCAATATTTGATATGTTCAGTTTCTTTCTTGCCTCATTTTCTTTCAGCACATTTTAGTGTGCTTTTATTGCAAGTTTTGCTTATTCCCTAGAAGTTTCAAGAGCTAAAATATTGTGGTACTCCATTTACTGAATACTATGATTAAAGATTTCCAAGTGATTTTGCAGGAAAAAAATGCATCTAAAAATTAGGATGTGTTTACAAAAAGTTGTTCTTCAATCAGAATTATGAAGGATGCCAAGAAAATGGGGATTACCTTGCTGAAGCATCTTTATTTATACATTTTTTTATATTTTAATTTTTAAATTACCATTTACTTTCATTATTATTTTGTATTCATTTCAGGTGCATAATATAGTGATTAGATAATCATATACTTTACAAAGTGTTCCCCCTGATATTTCTAGTACCCCCTGCTATTTCCAGTATCTCTATTTCCATTGAATCTGTCGATTGCTTTGGGTAGTATGGACATTTTAATAATGTTAATAATTAATGTTAATTAATAATGTTAATTTATTAATGTTAATTCCTATCTGTGAGCATGTATATGCTTCCATTTTATTTATTTGTATCTTCAATATTTTTTCACCGATGTCTTACAGTTTTCAGAGGATAGGTCTTTCACCAGCTTGGTTAAATTTATTCCTAGGTATTTCATTTTTTCTATGTAATTGTAAATGGGATTGTTTTCTTAATTTCTCTCTATGATAGTTTATTACTGGGTACAAAAATGCACCTGATTTCTGGATATTAATTTTGTATCCTGCTCCGATTTCTATGGTGATGATTTGTTTAACATGGTTCCATATCCTTCATCAAGTCTTTGTGTGATATCCCCATCACTAGTTCGCTGAAGAGCCATTAAGTCCTAGCAGTTCAATTTCTAGTGTTTGGAAGAGCTCTGTTTTGAGGGCTTGGCTTTTGAGCCCCACACATTACCTAGTTTCAACTGTGTTGTCCATCAAGTGCAAAATGGTTTTAATAAGAATCTATGTAACTGGGCTTGATCATTTAGGTTAGTTTGTTATACAGGTGACTTTTCTTGATGTTGAGCTCTGAGTTTTGCTACCTTCATCTACCATTGGACCTTGACTTTTACTTAGAGAAAGATCCAGGTCAGCGGTTCTCAACCTGTGGGTCGCGACCCCTTTGGCGGTCGAACGACCCTTTCACAGGGCTCGCCTAAGACCATCCTGCATATCAGATATTTACATTACGATTCATAACAGTAGCAACGTTACAGTTATGAAGTAGCAACGAAAATAATTTTATGGTTGGGTCACAACATGAGGAACTGTATTTAAAGGGCCAGAACAGAAGGTTGAAAACCACTGATCCAGGTGAATTCGTGGTTTATTGCTGTATTTGACCATGAATTACTGCTTGTCAAGTGTTGTATTCCACAGAAAATACATTTGGAGATGGTGATCGCTTGTGGGAGATTTATTAGAGAGTGTACTTGGGGTTAACTCATGTGAAATAGAAGGTAAAGAAAGCAGACAGAAGTTTAGCTGCAATGCAATCTCAATAGAAGCCCTATCTGACCCTCCCGGGAGTTCCCGGAGCCTGAGTCGGGGTGTGGCCAGGCTTTTATAGTTTCATGTTCAATAGTCACTGAATGAAGGCTGCCTATGAAGAGGGCAGAGGCTGTACCTAAAGAAGAATAAGAGCTGAGGGATGTCTGCAGCAGCACTTCCAGCTGCTGGGACAATAAGTCGTTTATTCCTGAAGGGGAATCTTAGCATGCATCACAGTACCTACACTTCCCTTTGATGCACTTAATGCAGTTCTATAATTGGCTTTCTTTCTCCAACATGCTGAGAACATATTTGCAGAAAATCAGAAGCCAAAGGTGCTTGGGGCTCACAAAAGTTATAATGTATCCCTGAAACCTGGATATGCCTACTTCTAGACTTTCTGTTATGTAATTAATGTCTTTATTACTTAAGTCACTATTAGTCAGAGTGCTATTACTTGTAATCAAAAGCATCCCTAACAATATATAACCAAAATGATACAGCCAATCTATTCAAAGATAAAAATAACCAATCAAAAAATAATCCCCCCCCCAAAAAAACTCAACAAACAAACAAACTATT
>NW_005878061.1:0-8039 GCF_000147115.1 Myotis lucifugus | reverse complement strand
GGGGGAGCCCGCCCACTTTTAAAGAAAAAATTGCCGGGGCTTGGGGGAAAGCCCTAAAAGGCCAGGGAAGGGCCCAAGGGAAGACCAGCGGGGTCGAAGGGCCCTTTTTAAAAGCCCCAGAGGCTGAAATTCGCCTTCCCCTCCCCCACGTGGTGCTGGGAACCATGGGGGGGGGGGCGGGGGGGGGGCGCTGTGTCCTGCGGGTCTGAGAAGCAGCCAGGCCAGTGCAGCCCCAGGTGAGGGACGTAGCGGCTGGTGGCCCGGCTGCCCTCCAGCGTCTGTGCTGCTGGTGGAAGTTGCTGACACGGAAGTTTCTCCTGTGGAACCTCTCCCTCCAAACGAGAGGGTCCTGGTTAGGGATCCCCTCCAGCCGCACCCTGCATTGGGCACATCTCTCCCCCGGGAAACGGGCTGCAGGTGTTGGCTGTGAAGCTGGTCTGTGACAGCGACCACACTGGTAACGGCCCTTGTCCCGCGGGACCTGCTCGCAGTGGGAGCTACGAGGCGGCCGGCGCTGGCGGGAGGGGTCGGGTTTGTCCTCGTTCTGCTGGGCCCCCGTGGTCGCCGGAAACCTGGGTGGTGGGGGAACCTGCGAAAGGGGAGGCAGGCCTGCAGCTGGCGGGCGAGCCGCTGACCGGCTCCTCGGACCCAGGGCCGGCCGTGACTGGCGCCCACTTCCCTCCTAGTCATCCTGGCCAAGTACCGGCTGGACGGGAGGAAGGACGCCCGGGCGCTCAGCAGCAACTCCCTCACCGAGGGCCCCGAGCAGGACGGCCTGGAGGACCCCCGGCTGGAGAAGCTGTGGCACAAGGTACCCGGGCGCGGCCTCGCGTCGGGAATGGCTGCTGGGCGCTCCTCTGCCCGCGTCCTGCTGTTTCTCTGGGGGGCGCTCTCCCTGGGTGGGGGCGCCCGAGGTGTGGACAGGGAGCCGCCCTGGGCAGCTGTTCACTCAGGCTCCCCCAGGCGAAGACCTCCGGCAAGTTCTCCAGGGACGAGCTGGACAAGCTGTGGCGGGAGTTCCAGCACCACCGGGAGAAGGTGCAGGAGTACAACGTCCTGCTGGAGACGCTGAGCAGGACCGAAGGTGTGTCCAGCCCCCACCCCCTGCTCCCAGTGACGGCCCCGCCCCCGGGCGCCCTGCTCCCTGGGGGAGGGGAGCTGCGGGAGGGCCCCTGCTGGTTGCCCGTCGGTGCCTTTGGCGGGTGCGGGGACGGGTCAGGTGGAGCACTTAGTGACCTGGTCTCCGCCAGCCTCTCCCACAAACGCATTGTTTTGGCTGCTGTGACCTCTGGTGGCATCGTTGTGGAGTCGGTGGCTCCCCCATCAGAAAGCCGGGGCCCTGGCAGTTGGGGGGGGCGGGGCCTTGGGCTCCTGAGCTGACAGCCCTGCGAAGGGCCGACTTGGAACACGGTCTCAAACCTGCACCTTCCAAAGGAAGGGACGGGGGCTGAGGGACTGAGAGCTGTGGCCTCCCCGTGATGCGGGCGGCTCGTGGCTGGTGTCCCCAGGCCCCGGGCCTCACCAGGCACCCGCTGTGTCTCCCAGAGATCCAGGAGAACGCCATCAACCCCTCGGACATGCGCCACGCACAGGAGGAGGTGCTGCACAGCCGGCACGCGGAGCTCAAGGACCGGCTGCGGCGCATCAGCCAGGGCTACGACCGGCTGCGGAAAGTCAGCCACCAGGGCTACGGCGCTGAGGCGGGTGAGCTCGGGCGGGGGCCACGGCAGGCACTCCTTCCGCAGAGCACCTGGGCTCCTCTGTCCCTTTTCTCTGAAAGTTACACACCATCCCCTTCACATTCATGGTCCCTTGGCCCGTGTAGCAGTCAGGACAGCTGGTTACGCCGCAGTAACAGCTCCGCACGCAGTGGCTCATTTATACCAACACTTCCTTCTCGAGTCCACTGCGGGGCCTGACAGGAAGCCGGCCTCACCCAGCGGGTCCTGAAAGCTGCGGGCTGAGCAGGTGCGGGAAGGATGCCTGGCGGATGCTGCACACGCAGGGGCACACTCGTGCTCACGGGCACCTGTGCGTCATACACATGCCCGCTCCTGCACACGCAGCCCGGGCGCCACGGCCGTGCGGGTCTCTGAGGTGGCCCCGCTCTCCACAGAGTTCGAGGAGCCGCGGGTGATCGACCTGTGGGACCTGGCCCAGTCGGCCAACTTCTCTGAGAAGGAGCTGGAGGCCTTTCGGGTGAGCGGGGTGCAGGGGCTGCCTGTCCTGTCGTCTCCCTGGTGGCTGGGAAGGGGCTGCGGCCTCTGCTCCTGCCCGCTCCCCCTCCGCCCCCCTCCGCCTCCAGTGAACCGCCATCCCCGTATGTGCAGGGCTGCGGGGGGGGGGGGGGTGCTGTAGCCGCTGGGGGCGGGGGGGAGTCAGCGCCTAGGATGTTCTAGGCCAGTGATGGCGAACCTTTTGAGCTCGGCATGTCAGCATTTTGAAAAACCCTAACTTAACTCTGGTGCCGGGTCACATATAGAAATTTTTTGATATTTGCAACCATAGTAAAACAAAGACTTATATTTTTGATATTTATTTTATATATTTAAATGCCATTTAACAAAGAAAAATCAACCAAAAAAATGAGTTCGCGTGTCACCTCTGACACGCGTGTGACAGGTTCGCCATCACTGCTCTAGGAGGAGCTGAAGCATTTTGAAGTGAAGATTGAGAAGCACAACCACTACCAGAAGGAGCTGGAAATTTCGAATCAGAAGCTGCGGCACGTGGAGCGGTTCGGGGACCACGAGCACCTCAGCCGGAACAAGGAGCGCTACGCGCTGCTGGAGGAGAAGACCAAGGAGCTGGGCTACAAGGCGGGTGCCGGCCGAGCCTGGGCTTCCTCTGCTCGGGGAGGGGGTTCCTGGGGCCCCACACATGCAGCCTGGCTCCCGTGGGGGACGGCGCCGCCCGAAGGGGCGGGGTTGGGGCAGGGCTTCCCAGCTCCCCGCCCACTGCAGGCCCTCGTGCGAAGCTGGGGCCTGGCCAGGGCTGTGGGCGGCACACGGGCGGGCGGGGGCGGCTGTGGTGGGCGGCTGTGGGCTGCCCTGATGGCTGCTCTGGCACCTCCGGGTAGAGAACGGGGAGGTGATGGCAGCGGCGGCGCTCCGTGGCCTGTCACTGCCCGGCTCACCTGCCTGCTCTCTGTAGGTGAAGAAGCACCTGCAGGACCTGTCGGGCCGCATCTCCCGAGCGCGCCACAACGAGCTCTGAGGACGTCCTGGCGTGGCCCGCGCTCGGGGTGGCGTCTGCGTGAGCCAGACCTGGGACCGGGGACAGCGTGGCCGTGACCAGGGCGGTGGCCTCAGACGCCCCGCAGAGCCGCTGCCCTGCGCCCGAGCGCTGATTCCCCTGCCGCTGGATTCCCCTGCCGCTGAGAGGCCCTCGCCTACAGCGTCACAGCCACAGGACCCCTAAACCTGCTGCGGGGCCCCTAAACCTGCCGCGGGGAACCCCTAAACCTGCCGCAGGAGCCCCGGATCAGAGCCCCGTGCGATGATTGTATTTAATTCGTCCGTGACTGTCGCTCGCTGTCCCTGTCTCTCTCACTGTGTCCTTGCCGCTCCACCTCAGCCCACAGTGGCTCCAGGTACTGCCAGCCGGAAGGTCCCCCTTCCATCCCCACACCCCAGGCCCCGTCTTCCCTGATGCAGCAGAGGAAGGAAGGGCGGCTGGGGACGATTCTCAGCCCTGCGGGCACCCCGCGGGCAAGAGCCTCCGGGTGGTCTAAGGGGCACCTTCCCAGGTTGGCCCCTGGAAGAGGCTCAGCCGTCAGGCACTCACCCCTTGTTGGAAGGAACCCCGGGCAGCGTGCTAGTGTTCGTGGGTTTGGGGTGCCAGGAGGGGCCCCGCAGCCACTGGGTCCCTGGCAGGGTGGCCTCCCTGCTGGGCCTCCACACCATGTGTCCCTCCTGGCCACTGCCAGGCCTTGGCAGGGCTGGGGCTGCCCTCTGAGGCGCGGTGCCAGGGGCCCAGAGCCGGGCCCTTTGCCTGGCCAGCCCTCATGGGGTTCACATCGCG
The DNA here is from genome assembly GCF_000147115.1 of Myotis lucifugus. NCBI lineage: Eukaryota > Metazoa > Chordata > Mammalia > Chiroptera > Vespertilionidae > Myotis > Myotis lucifugus. The sequence continues at coordinate 4,016 of NW_005878061.1, read as the reverse complement.
GTGGGGTAAGAGGCCTGGGCCATGGAGGTGAGCAGAGGGGACGGGGACTCGGTTTACCTGAGTTGTTGACAACCTGGCCTTCAGACCATGCGGTTGGTGGTCCTGCCCCCGGAGATCGCTGAGGTGGGAGTGAGGGGCAGTCACGGGGTGCACAGACCGCCTCCGGCGCATGCGCTGTCCCAGGGAGCGTGGGGCCCACCCCCGGACCCCCAACCTCCTATAGCTAACCACTTGGCTTGTGACCCCCAAGTTCAGGTACTAAGCCCAGCCCCCAGGGTGTGGGATTTGTAGGTGGGCCCTGGGGGTGGTTGGGTCTGAGGGTGGGGCCCCCGCACATGGGGTGAGCACCTCTTCCTGCTGAACAAGGTAGCGGCTCTCCAGACACCAGGTTCCTTTGCTCCCTGGTCTTGGACTTCCTGCCTCCAGGACAGAAATAAAGGGTTAAGCCACCAGTTTGTGGGTTTCTGTTCAGGGGCCCGGACAGACGAAGCCACACGGTGTCCCTGTTTGAGCTTCACGGACGTGAGAGTGTGTGTGTCTGTCTCGGCCTCCGTGCCTTAAACAAGGTGGGCCCTGTCTCCAGAGGTGCCCCTTGTCTAGTGTTCCATCCCGGCTGCCACTGTTGGCCACGTGCTTGCTGTGGGTGGATGTGTGCATCGTTCTGGACGGTGACATGGTGGACATGGCTGTGGTGGACATTCGTGTGTGTGTGTGTGTGTGTGTGTGTGTGTGTACGCACACAGGCACGCCTCTGGCCAGTGCACAGGGCTGCCCGGAGGCAGGGTGAGGCTGGTGCCAGACAGACGGTGGCCTCAGTCTTGGGTGTCGGCGTAGCTAACTTCGGCGTCGGTTTGTTCCTCTGGTCAGTCTGAGCGAACGCCAGAGGAAGTCCACGCAAGTCCTGCGTCCCGTGATGAGTCTGATGTGGCCGCCACGGCACAGGCTGCAGTCAGCGGCCCACTGGAGGGCGCCCCCTTTTTGTTTAATCCTCACCCGAGGACATTTTTAGAGGGAGGACGGGGGGAGAAGCATCCCGCATGCACCCTGACCAGGGTATATGCCTTGACCGGGCTCAAGCCCACAACCTTTAGGTTCGCAGGCCAACACTCCGACCACTGACCAGGGCAGCCACTTCTGTCACCATAGTTACTGTTGCCTGTCCCTGCATTTCACATAAACAGGCGGTCAGCGTGGCTTTCCCTCTGTTCCGGCCCCGTCTGTTAGGAAGACTCCCTGTGGCCGGGTGGGCGGGCGCCTTTGTCAGAATCTGAGCGATGGGCGGCTGTCTGTGCGGTCTGCCCGCCAGGTACGCAGCCCTGCTGGACGCGCGGATGGAGTACGCACCTCTGTCTTCACGGGTCACCAAGGGACTCGCTTTTCCACATGCATTTTGGAATCGGCTTCTGAGCTTGAACAGAAAAGCCGCTAGACTTCTGATAGGATGGCCTTGACCTCAGGCCTGGGGAGTGGTCCTAGCAACGCTGGGTCTCCGGCCGCCTTTCCTCTGGGCACCGCCGGCCGCATTGCCCCCGGATTTACTCCTGGGTACTAGGTACCTCATGCTGTTGTGAACAGGTTTTTGGTTCATTTTTAAATCGTGTCCCCTCGGTTCACGTGTCAGTGGTCCGTCCACGCTCCAGTCCCCTGTCCACACGACAGCCCCCTCCCAATCCCCACCGCTCCCCCTCTGCCCTGGCCTGCGGCCGTCCATCCTCCTCCAGGGGCGTCGCGGCATCTGCCGTGCCGAGACCTCAAAGGTTGGTCTCTGGGAGTGACAGTCACGTGGGCCGTCGATGCTTGAGCGTAAAGGAACTTGGCACCCCGTTCCTGTGAGCGGTCGGACCTGCTGGCGCCTGCGGCTCCCTCCGCCGTCGCCGTGAGTTGTCCTAAAGGTGGAGTGTCCGGCTGCGGGCGCCGAGCGGCTGGCGTGGCGTCGCTCCTGAGGGTCTGGGGTCCGCGGGGCGCCCACCAGGCTGGAATCTCCTTGCGCCGAGTCTTAAGAACCCAACTGTTAACAACAGGCATGGGACTGTTTAGGTTTCCAATTGTTTTTTAAAATACACTAGAGGCCTAATGCACGGAATTCGTGCAAGGGGCTCATGGCCCCAGCTTCGTCCAGAAGGTCGGTCAGCTGTCGGTCTAATTAGCATATTACACTTTTATTATTATAGATGTTTGTTAAGGAATCTCCCTCTAAGTTGTCAGAACAGTTGGCCCGGCGCTGGGCCTGCCCCTGCTCTCCCTGCCTCTGCGGGCTCTAGTGAGACCCTCGTGCTCCTCCGGAAGCTGTAGGTGTGCTGTGGCCAGGACGCGAGCCCTCCCGCCAGGGCCCCCCCCCTGGAGCCCGCCCGCTGGCCAGGCCCTGCCCCACCTGCAGCTTCGAAGAAGAGTCCTGCCTCGGCCTGTGCAGGGCCAGGCGGGCCTCCTCCAGGGGACACCCTGCCCTTCCTCCCACCCCAGGGCTCAGGGCAGGGCCTGACTCCACCTTGACCCCCAGCTCAGAGGTCGCTCAGAAGGTGGGGCACGTGTCCTGCAGACGGAGATGCTGAGGGAGAGCAGATGGAGGGTCCACTTGCACTCCCCGTGGCGGCTCCCGCAGACGCGCTGTCTTCAGTGGCCCAGGGAGTGGGTGGGAGGGAGGGGGACTGATGGATGCAGGAGGGATGGACGGACGGACAGGCTGGTAGATGGACAGAGGGAGGATGGATGGGTGGAAGGAAAGGAGGAGGGAGAGTGGCTGGGGGAAGGGAGGGAGGAGAGTGGCCAGAGCGGCCAGCTGGAGCCCCAGCGAGGGAACATCCCGTCTCATCTCCAAGACCAGGTGGGGTCCAGCCGGATGGCCTGGTGCCCAGGCTTCGGGTGGGCGGGGTGGTGGAGGAAGCCCACTGCCACTTCTGCAGACCACCAGACCCCGTGGCCAGTACAGCCACCACTGGCCCCACCCCCGGCACAGCCAGGAACATGCTCGACTCCCCCAAAGCCCCGGGCACCCCTGGGAGGAAACACCGCACCCCCACCCGCGGGGGCTGAGCCCCCCCTGAGCCCTGGGCCATGTCAAGATGCCCACACTGGCTCTGGCCGGTGGCTCAGTGGTTGGAGCGCTGGCCCTCAGACAAGGGTCGCAGGTTCGGTTCTGGGCCAGGGGATGTGCCCAGTGTGGCTGGGTCCGGGGCACCGGTCGGGGCGCGTGCGGGAGGCAACCAATCGACAGAAGACTAAACTGCAGGGCCGCCAGGCAAGGCCGCCGCCCCCAGACAGCCCGGGAGAGAGGAAGCCCTGGGCCCTCAGGAAGACCGCGGGTTATTACAAATGGAGGCTGATGGCTTTAATATTTACGTGAGTAACTGGTGGGTCCCGGGAAGCGGTCAGGAAACACGCTGGCGTCCGCCGGGTCGGAAGGTGGACCAGCCCTCCCAGGGCCGGGGCTCGGCCGGCGGCGCCGTCCCCAAGCGCAGGGCAGCGATGCGCAGGGTGCGTGGCTGGCAGGGCCCTGGCCGCCAGCCTGGGTGGGGCGTGGGCTTCACTCTCATGGCTCAGGCGGCCGCCACCTCGGAAGGGAGGGGCAGTCGCATCCCAGGGCCATCGGTAGCGCAGCCCTGGGGCCCGGCACCAGCCATGCCCCCTGGGGCCAGCAGGCCGTGAGCCACGGACCTCAGACCTCGGGGGTGGGCACTGGTGGCCGCCAGGCCCACGGTCGCCACTGCTCAGCTGCGGGCTGTGCAGTCACTCGGGCGAGGCCACTCAGGGAGGGGCCCCCTTCCTCCTGGGCTCCAGCTGGGCCAGCCGCTCCTCGCGGGCCTGTGCGTGCTGGGCCCCCGCCCGCCGGGCCGCCGCCGTGGCCGCCAGGTCGATCTGCGCGTAGCCGGAGGTGCTGGCCCCTGGAAGCGGCCCCGGTGAGCTGGCCCAGGGTCCCAGGAAGCCGCTCGTCACGCAGGGGCCTCGGCGGGACAGGGTGCGGGGCTGGGGGTCCTACCCACGCCCTCCACCCAGCAGGGCCTGAACCGGAAGCGGCGGGG
>NW_005878060.1:0-8039 GCF_000147115.1 Myotis lucifugus | reverse complement strand
GCCGTGGCTCTGCAGGGAGGGGCGTGGAGTGGGGTGGCTCTGCAGGGAGGGGCGTGGCTCTGCAGGGAGGGGCGTGGGGTGGTGTGCAGGTCACTGACATCCGCTTCCTTGCAGAGGAAGGCATCAACCACGAGTGTAAGCTGTGCAACCAGATGTTCGACTCCCCGGCCAAGCTGCTCTGCCACCTCATCGAGCACAGCTTCGAGGGCATGGGCGGCACCTTCAAGTGCCCCGTGTGCTTCACAGGTAAGGGCCACACCGAGCGCGTGCAGAGAGGGAGGGGACCCCAGCAGAGGCGTCCGGCCTGACAGGGACCCTGGGCTCCTGGGGTGGCCCCGAGGGACCCCCAGCCCCGCTGCCCTGCGGACCTGCCCCGTGGCCCTGCCCCTGCTCTGTGCCTCTCCTGGGAGGTCGGTGAGTGGCTGCCTCCCTGGCCCTCCCCTCAGCCCAGCTCTCAGCTGCGGCGAGTCCTCGCTGGCCGGCCTCGCCCTCTGATTTGGAGGCATGGTCTCCAGCCTCGCCTCCGTGACCTTGCGCTCTTGACCTTGTGCTCTGTCCAGCAGCAGTGGCTCTCCTGGCCGCGCCTCCTCCCCGCCCAGCTCAGCCCGTGTTCCCTCCATGCTCCGGGCTGGAGAGGTCAAGGGCAGCTCTGCCGGTCAAGCCCCTAGGCTGGCTGCCGGCCCAGGCAAGCGGCTGTCCATCCCAGCCCCAGGCCGGTCTCCGGGGCTCTGCTGGCCCCCCTTCCGCTGCCCAGATGGCAGCCGGTGTGTGCCGGGGAGCCTGGCCTCCCCCTGCCTCCCCCAACATCTGCCGTCTGCCAGGCAGGAAGCCCACCCTGGGGAGGGCGCCTGGCGGGGGGCACCTCTGAAGTGCTCACCTCCCAGACACACAGCTGCTTCAGGGCCGCCTCCTGCTGCCCGCGCCTGGGCTCCTGCCACCGGGAAGCGGGTGGGTGACCCGCCTGGTGACAGGCCTGAGGAAAGGGCTCGGCCATGGGAACGCCCGCACGCTCACACCCTCGGGTCTTCCACCCCCTCCATCTAGGAGCCCCGCCCCTCTGTTCCATCACGCTCTGTGGGCTGGGGTGGGGGCTGGCTCTGAGGGGCCCCAGGTCCGCTGGTCCAGGACACGGGGCCTCTGTGTGGGGATCAGGACGCTGACAACCCTCAGCAACAAGCATAGCCATCCGTGTTTCCAGCCCCGTCCTGTCCCAGGCGCTGTGCTAAGCCTGTTAAACTCGTCTCGGCCCTGCCACCCGCCAGCCGTGGGGCCTGGGACGCGTCACCGAACATTCCCAGTGCCTCAGTTTTCCCTTCTGTAAAATGGGACAGCGGCAGCGCCAGCCTTACGGGCCTGCGCTCTGGTCCAGGAGCCCACGCGTGGCAGGCACCTGGCAGGTGATGGCATTCACTGGCCTCCTTACGTGCCAGGCCATCTTTGAAGCATTTTTTCAGTTAACCCAGGTGAGCCTCCCAGATGCTCCGTGAGCTGCACCCTTCAAAGGTCCCCGTTTTTCAGACGAGGACACGGAGCCCAGAGAGGTTAAGTGACTTGCCCAAGGTTGCACAGCCCGTAGGCGGCAGAGCTCAGCTTCCCTGGTGTGAGCCCCAGTCGGCCAGCTGTGTCCAGGCTGGGCCTGTGAGTGGCGCGGGCGGCCCTTGGGGCCGGGGCTGGTGTCCCCGCCCTGCGCTGACCCCTGTCCCTGTGCAGTCTTCGTCCAGGCCAACAAGCTGCAGCAGCACATCTTCGCGGTGCACGGGCAGGAGGACAAGATCTACGACTGCGCGCAGTGCCCCCAGAAGTTCTTCTTCCAGACCGAGCTGCAGGTCAGTGCCCGGGCCCGCGCCCACACCCCGCAGGCGGGCGCTCTTCTGGACCCCCGCCCGCACCGAGGGTCTGGGGGTGCAGCTGGGATGGTGGGGTCTTGTACTGAGCTCCCCCAACGGGAAAAGCTCCAGGCGGCCGGACGTGGCTTGTGGGCGTGGAGCCGGCGGTGGCCCTCCTGGCCGGCTGGCGTGCGGGGCGGTCTCGGCCTCTGCTGGCCCCGCACGGTCAGGAGAGCCGGCGCAAAGCTGCTGAGCCAGGGGCGGGAGTCACGTGGCCGTGCCCAGTTGCAAATGGGGAGGGAGGTCCTCTGCTCTGTGCCAGAAGGAGGGGAGTGCTGGCTTTCGTCCTCACCGCCCTGCCTGCAGGGTGTGTCTGCCCATGAGAAACCGCCCTCCCCCGCCCTCGGACACCCCCCCACGCTGGCCCCGCGCTCAGCAGTCCGCCCACCTGGACGACGGCCCACGGCTGTGCCAGGGCCCCCTCGCCTGTGGAGCGAGGCCACCACAACCCGAGCGGAGTCAGAACGCTGCCGGGCACGTGCTGTCCTGGGTGGGAGGGGCACAGCGGTGTGGCCTGTGGCAGGGCAGCCCCCTCTCTCGGCGCTGCGGCCGGCGCTGCGGCCGTCACCAAGCCGGTCTGTGCGGCCGGTGGTGGTTGTCACCCAGATGAGAACAGGCCCGTGGAGGGCGCCGGGGGAGGTGGGGAGGTGACCATCGGGGGGCTGGGGGGTCACCGTCCGGTGGTCAGGGCCTCGCTCCCACCGGCTGCCCTCTGACCCGGGCGGTTTGCTGGAGAGCCTGTTTCATTCCTCTCTGGGCCCCTGTGAGTCTGCGTGTCGCTCACACCGCCGTCACCTGATCGCCGTGTGGGATGGAGTTATGAGCCCAATTACACCGAGAGGGGGTGCCACTTCCAAACCGCCCCCCGCAAGTCAGGGACCCCGCCCCGTGGCCCACCGCTGACTCCCCATGGATCCAAACCTGAGCGTGTGCCTCTGGGCGGGGACGGTGGGGGATGGCCCGCTGCCCCCACTGTCACGTGACCATAGGGCGCGCGGTGTCCTTACTCCTGCACGGGCTCTGCGTGCCCTCACCCACCTCCCACCGGCCTCATCTGCCTGGCCCGGCTGCCAGAATAGGCCCCGGGTCCCCAGACACCTGAGCTTTCCACAGCCAGCACGCAGGCCGCTAAACCCAGGAGCGCGGAACCCATGATTTCCTTAAGCCTGGGATTCGCCTTGTCCCGGAAGCCAGGAGCGGGAGGCGGCCCTCCCCCACGGCTCCTGGGTCTGTCCCAGACACACTTCCCAGTCCGCCTTTTTGTTTATTTTTATTTTATTTATCTATTTACTTATTTTTATTTATTGCTAATCCTCACCTGAGGGTGGATATTTTTCCATTGATTTTTTTTTTAAAGAGAGTGGAAGGGAGGGGGAGAGACAGAGAGAGAAACATCGATGTGAGAGAGACACATCAATTGGTTGCCTCCCGTACGCGCCCTGAGCAGGGCTGGGATCGAGCCTGCAACTGAGGTCCGTGCCCTTGACTGGAATCGAGCCCGGAATCCTTCAGTCCATGGGCCAGCGCTCTATCCACTGAGCCACACCGGCTAGGGCCCCCAGTCCGCCTTTCTTGAGCTTCAGGGGCACCGCGGTGCCAGGCCCACCTCGCCGGCGGAGTGTGGAGCTGCGGCCTCCGTCCCATCTGGCTTCGGCCACGCCTCCCGGGCTGCCAAGGGCCCCAGGCCCCAGGACGGTCCCGGGGAGCCGCGGGTTCCTGGGTCACCCCGTCAGCCTTTACGGCAGATCCTCAAGTGCCGAGAACCTCGCTAAATTATAGCCTTAACGAGTCCCTATTTTCTGCAATTACTGATTTTAATTACAGACCGTTTAAATGGGGAAGTGTTGTCGCAACGCCAAATCTATGCAAATAATGGCTTTCGTTAAGTGGTTCAAACAGCAATTTTCTGGGTTTTTGAGAGGAGGCTTTTCCAGCTGGGGGAGTGTTTGTCCCCATCTCGCTGACGCCCGGGCCGGCAGGCAGGGTGGCTTCCCTCGCTGACGCGGGGTTAGGTGTGCAGCCGGAGCACGGCCTGGCCCCCCCGGCCTCGCCTGGCCGCGTGTTGCTGAGGTCCTTGGGGATTCCGGGAAGCTACTGTTTGTGACTCGGGGCCGAGAGGTCTTGAGAAGACGCGGGGACGGCAGCTGTTCTCCCTGTCGGACTGGAAATACCGCTGTGGATGTAGAGACAATACGGTGGGATTAGCCGGCCGGCGTGGCTCAGTGGTTGCGCGTCGACCCATGCACCGGGAGGTCGCTGGTTCGATTCCCAGTCAGGGCACGTGCCCGGTTTGCAGGTGTGATCCCCAGTCTGGGGTAAGGTGGTCAGGCAGAGCCTCTCTGAGGAGGTAACATTTGAACCAAGGCCTGGGTGCTGAGAAGGAGAGAGTGTGTGGAAGGGAGCCGTGCAAAGGCCCTGTGGTCAGAGGGAGCGAGGTGTGTTGCTGGGACAGAAGGCAACGTGTGGCTGAAGCACAAGAGACTGGGAGCTGGAGGAAGGGGCTGGCAGGTGGCCCAGGTCATGGCCAGGTCTGCAGGGCAGCGAAGGCTTTGGGGGTTATCCCTTTGCAGTGGGAAGCCCCGCAGGGAAGGGGTATTGTCTGACTTACACCGTGCCTCAACATTTAAGAAGTTTCGTCTTTGAAAGGACACTGTGACGTGATGAGAAGTCACAGACTTGGGCGAAAATATTTGCAAGTCACATATTTGTATCCAGAACATACAAAACAAAACTCTTAAAAATCATGACTGGTGGCGGGGAGGGGATCCACAAAGAGTGAGCAAAACCCTTCAGCCCAGCGGTTCTCAACCTGTGGGTCGCGACCCCTTTGGGGGTCGAACGACCCTTTCACAGGGGTCGCCTAAGACCATCGGAAAACACATATAGAATTACATATTGTTTTTGTGATGAATCACTATGCTTTCATTATGTTCAATTTGTAACAATGAAATCGGGGGTCACCACAACATGAGGAACTGTATTAAAGGGTCGCGGCGTTAGGAAGGTTGAGAACCACTGCTTCCGCCCTTCACCTGCGAGGGTGGATGCTCACATCCTCCGTCCTTAGGGACGCGCTGGTGAAAACCATGATGTTAAGCCACCATGACGAAAACCAAACAAACAGCGACAACACGGAGTGGGGCCCGGGGTGTGGACGAGGCGTCAGGACGCCCAGACTTTGCTGGCTGGAGCGCAAGGGGCCCAGCCACATGGCGGCGTAGTTTGTGAGTTTCCTCTACCGTGAAACATGCAGGTGACACGCCACCTGGTGGCCCTGCTCCCAGCTGCTCCCCCAGGAGACCTGCCAACGTGCTGCCCGCAGCCTGGCCGGGAATGAGGACAGAGCCCTCCTGGCCGCGCCTGCCTGTCTCCTCGCGGGTGGAGGATGGAGAGGCGAGGTCCAGACCTCCGCCTGGCGGCTGCTCAGGAGCAGGCAGCACGTTGGCAGCAAGAGCTGCAGGTGCCCAGGGAGAGAAGCCGGACTCAGAACGCTCTGACCGGATGTCTCTGTGCCGCGATGTCCCGGAAACGGGCAGAAGTGTGGAATGGAAAACAGTAGATGCCAGGGCTGCAGGTGGGGGAAGACGTGGAGGAGACTTCACCAGGTTCTCCTAAGCATGCAGGCAGCAAGGCCCACACGTGCACACGCGCACACATGCACACGCCTGCACACATGCATATGTGTGCACACACTTGCACATGATTGCACACACATGCACACACACATGCACTCCCACACCCTGAGCACTCGCCGTCCCGGGCTGGGTGGGTCCAGCCTCACTTCCCGGAGCTCCCAGGCCTGTTTGACCAGAAGAGCCTCGGGCAGGCGGCAGGCCGGTGCGCGGACAGTCATCGGCAAGCGTGTAAGCGCCATCGGGAGGAAGGCCTTGTCCACAGGCTTCCACGGCCCTAAGACTCCGGGTCGTGGGCAGAAACTCAGGACATGGGCTCCGAGCTCTGACAGTCCCAGGTCAGGTGCGAGTTCAGTCTCGCTGGGCCTTTCGATGGTAGGGGTACTGGGGTGGGTTTGGATGCCAGGAGCTGTTTCGGGGCTCCCGCTCCCAGGAATCAAGCGTCCCTTCGTCGAGGCAGAGACACGCGGCCTCGGCCTGGCTCGACCGCCCTCTGTCCTGGGTGTCCTGGGTGTCCTGGGTGTCCTGGGTGTCCTGGGTGTCCTGGGGGTGGGAAGGTGGTCCGCACGCCCGACCCCTGTCTCTTCCGCTGAGACCCGTCTTCCTCCGCTGCGCCCGGGCTCCGTGGAGGGTGGTGGTCGGACCCGGTTGAGGGGGTGAGACAGACTGCAAACCACAGACTCCCACAGTGTCAGGGCTGCCGGCCGGCGTTTCCCGCCTCAGGCCTCGGCAGATGAAGGCCTGCGGCTCTGTGGGCCCCCTGCCAGGGCTGAGCTGACCCGAGAGGAGGGGCAGGCTCGGCCCGTGCCGCCCAGCTGTTCCTGAGTCCCCGCGGACACCTCTGTGCCCGCAGACCCTGGCATGGAGGGCCCCTCCTCCCCTCCCTGATGGCCTCACTGAACCCCGCTCTTCAGCTTCACCGCGGAGGGCACGAGGGAGGGTGCCCATCGCCAGCCTAACGGGGCGGCTCCGGCGTGCGGGGCAGGACCCTCCGAAACCGGAGAAGTAGAACAGCCCCACCCCCGGGCGGCTCTCCGCTGCCGGCCAGGCCCCGCTCTAAGCATTTTGCTTGAATTGGTCTCAGCACAGCCCAGGAGGGCGGAACGCTCATCTCCACGGACTGATATGGGAACGACGCTCCCGGAGGTGCGGGGACTGGCCCCAGGTCACGGGCGCACGGCAGAGCTGCATGCAAAGCCAGATCACGGGGGCCACCGCGGCACCCGCAAACCCCCCGAAGTTTACTCGCGCTGCCATTTATATGAGCTAATAGATTTAAATGAGGCCTGCGGTGCTGAACTATAAAAAGCCTTCTTGTCAGGGGACCCAGAAACTATTTTCGTAGTTGGGCCAAGCAGGTAGCATTGCAGCAGCGGCGACAGGGGATGTGCGGAGCCTGGCGGCAGGCGGCCCAGCTGGGAGCGCCCGGGGCCCCTTCTGGGGAGCCGGCCTGTGGGCCGCGTCCGCTGGGCTGGAGCGTGAGACCAGGAGCCTGCAAACCTGGCAACGAGCGAGGGGGTGAGTCCTGCTCTGGCCAGGCCTGGGGAGAAGGGGGGTTCACACCAGTCATGGAGACAGGGACCTCGTAAGATCTCCAACTTCCCAGTCCCTTCTCCCCCCGCCAGCCCCCCTCCCCAACACACACCTACAGAAACTCGGGGGCGCACAGAGAGCTGTCACAGGGAGGCGGGGCCCGAGACAGCTCTTCTGGCCTTGGGTGTCCTGGCCTCCTGCAGACCTGGGGGCTGGGGCCCGGCTGGGGCAGTGGGCTGCCCGGGACCCAGGAGGCCAGGCGGCCTCGCTGACAGACCGAGAGGCGGCAGGAAACGGCTCCTGAGGGCCCCCGGTGGCCAAGCGGCCAGCCCGGTCCCGAGCGGATGCATTTAAAGGATTAGCTCATGCTGTCTGCTCGTGTGTGCCTCATCGTGCCACTTCCAGCTAAATGATTACCATCGATTAGAAGTGGGGCGAGGGACGCTCACATGCAGCCCGGTGCCCTTCCGATGGGGCACGCCGGGCCCTGCCCGCGGGTCCTGGTACCCAGCCAGGGGAGGTGCCCATGAGCCAGGGGCGCCCCCTGAGCTCCCCTGGGATGCTTCCTTCCCGGCCCCCGAGAGCGCTCGGTGGGCCCCGCTCCCTCGTTGCATTTCTTTGAACAAACCTGGACTGAGGATCTAGCGAGGGCGCTGCCAGGGGGGGCCGGGGGCCGCCGTGAACAGGGAGCAGCGCCCCTGCTCGCCCAGAGCTGGCGTTCTGTGGGCAACGCCAACGCCGAGTCAGTGAGCACACCACCTAGGTCATTGCAGACGGCGGGATTCCGAAGACAATGAAACACGTGTGCACGTGTGTGTGTGTATGTGTGTCGGGGGGTGTGTGCATGTGTGCGTATAGGGGTGTGTGTGCGTGTGTCGGGGTGTGTGTGCATGTATGTGTTTGCGTGTGCACACGCGTGTGTGTGCTGTGCATGTGTGTATGTCAGGCACAAGGGGAGGGAATGTTAGGAATGAAAAACCGATCGCGT
>NW_005878059.1:0-8041 GCF_000147115.1 Myotis lucifugus | reverse complement strand
GAGTCAGACACAGGAGATCAAGAAAGCATCCCAGGACAAAGAAGCAGAACAAGGAAAGTGCCAGAGACTTGTCCGCCCACTGACTGCCATCCCTCCTCTCAGCCCACTTTCCATCTTAATCCTGTGACCTCTGGGATTGATATCAGAGGCGTTTGGAAGAACTGAGCCTTCCACACTGGGACTCATCATTCAAATTTCTTTCCTATTTGTTCTGGCCTCTCTCCTCTAGGGATGATAACAGAACTTCATCCTAAAACTATTCCCCCTCAAGGTAGAGCCCAGATTTTAGAACAGAATTCTAATGTGCTCTTAATACTCAGAACCCTAGGTTTGTAATCAGCTGGTCATTCAGTCCAGACCACCCACTTACACAGATACTTCAGATTAGCGTCCTGCCTTCTCCTTTTCTGTCCTTCACCTAGTGCCTGAGGCTCTGCCCAAGCCCCAGACTAATGAGGTGAATGCTGCCACCTGCTGGTCGATTTCCCTGCTGCTGACGACCTGAAAATGTCCATCTCCAAATACTGTTGCTATGCTTCACTAGACATCAGGAGACCCATATCCTCAGAACTTCTTGACTGGACTACCCCCCATTTGTTTCTTGGCATAGACTTAGCTGACAGAATCCTCTCCATCACACTCAACCCCCTCAGCACCTACAAGTCCCTCCCAGCAGAGCTGCACCAACCCTGCTGGGGACTTCCAGCACTGGGACTCTGTCCTTTCCTTTTGAGATCCGTCCGTCTCTTGTTCACAGTGCCATGCTGAAGTGTTCTCTAGGTATGATAAAACTTGAACGATTCAGAATACCAAGCAGACAATTCGTTCAACAAATATGCATTGCATCCTGCCATGTGCCAGGCCCTCTTCCAGGCTTTGGGGATATAACCATGAACAAAACAGACACGAAGCCCTGCCTTTATAGAGCTAACATTTTCATGGGAGACACAGACAACCAATAAGATAAATCAGTAAAATAGAGAGTGTATTAGGTAGTAGTAAGTGCTAAGGAGACAGCTGCAAACAGAGAAGGAAGGCCAGGGATAGCCTTCTGACAAGGTGAAGTTTGAATAAAAACCTGAAAGACACAAGAGAAAGCTCCCAGCAGCTTTCTTGGAAAAAACCATTATAGGTGAGGAAACAGCAAGCAAAAAGGCCCCAAGGTTGGACTGTCTTGACCATATCTCATGACCTCTCTGAAGGCCAGGGTGTGGTAGCAGAGGAAACTAAGGGGTCAGGTAGGAATAGGAACATACAGATCATTAAAAGGACTGGAGCTTTCCTCTGAAATAAGAAATCAGAGCCACACAGAGGAGTAACAGGGTCTGAATTAATGTCTCCACACAGCAGGAGGCCGGGTAGGAGGCAGCTGTGGTGATCCAGGTCCAAGATGAGGGTGGCTTAGACCAGGTGGGCACTAGATTGATGTAGTCACTGTAAAGGACACCTAAAGGGAAGTAGGAAGAGAGGTCATGAGGAATCTAGATGAAGGAGGCCTTGGATGATATGCTAACAGTTTAAACTTAATTTTCTGAAGAGTCGAAAGAAACTACAGTTTACATGTTTTTAGAAAAATAGAATTTCAATATTTTTGTAAAAATAACTCTAGCAGAAATATTGAAGGTAGTTTGAAGAGAAGAAAGAAAAGAGAAATGTCAGCAGACTCTTGTATTAGAGAAGGCAAAAGATAACACAGAGCTCAACCAGGAGAGAAGCAGTGTAAGAGTAAGACTTGGCAATATTAGATGTAAGATCTTAGATAAGCAAGTAGGTTGTAATGATCTTCCTACTCCCAGTGCCCACCACAGTGCCTGGAGCACAGACACATTCAATAAATGCATTCACTCATTCATTCAAAATTATTTATTGAATAGCTTTAAAAATCAAAATAGATTGATCTTTTAGTTTCTTAGAGTTACCATAGCAAATTATCATAAACTTGGAGGTGTGAAAAAAAACAGGAATTTATTATCTCACAGTTATGAAGGCCAGACATCTGAAATCATAGTATTAGCAGAGCCATATTCCCTCTGGAGACTCTATGTCTGATTGTAAAGGTCTGTTTCAAGAACCTTTCCTTAATTTTTTCAGATTCTGGTAGCTAGTTGCATTCCTGGGCTTGTGGTAGTATAACTCCAATCTTTGCCTCCATCTCCATATGACCTTCTTCCTTTTATCTCTCAATGTCTTTGTTTCCATCATTAGGTTTATGTCCCACCATAATCCAGGATGGTAACTGGAATCCAAGATGGTATCAGATCCTTACATTAATTACATATGTAAGGCCCTATTTCCAAAAAGGTCACATTCACAGGTACCGGGAGTTAGGACTTGGACATATCTTTTTGAGTCCATTATTCAGTGCACTACATATCCTATATAATAAAAGCATAGTATGCAAATTGTCCCCTGGACCAGAGTTCTTCTGGGAGTTCAACCAGGGGGCAGGCCAGCCAGGGGAATGTGGCTGGAGAAGGGAAGGAGGCCCTGGCCAGTAGTAGTGGCAGGCGGCCAGGAGATGGGAAGGAGTACCTGGCCAGCAGCCAGCAGCCGCTAGGGACCCTACCAGTGCATGAATTTCATGCATTGGGCCTCTAGTAGATTTAATAAAGGTATAATTCTAGAGTTAAACTTCCCATTTTATACCCCACTTATGCCACTTAATATCAGTGTTTCTTTGGGTAAATTATGTATCTCCTTTGGGCCTCAGTTTTCCCATCTGTAAAATGGGGTTAATAATAATATATATTTCATAGAGCTATTATGAGCCATACATAATCCAGCCTATATAAAGTTCCTGGCCCATAGAAAATAACTTAGCAAATGTTTACTGTAAAATAGTAATACACACAGCCAAAGTTCCAGAGGAACAGAGACACAGCACATATATTGTTTCCAAAAGGCACTTGCAGTCTAATGAGGAAGGAAAATTAACAAAGACATTACCTTAAGTAGGGTGATAGGTGTCATGTTGGAGTCAGAAAAAAATGAGTTGAGGCACATCTTGAGGAATGTGTCAAGGTTAATCAGATGCAGAAAGACGCTGGAGGTGTGAGGGAGGAGTGATATGATGAAAATGTGGGTTTCAGGCTGAGGTAGCAACATTTGCAAAAATGTGGAGACAGTAGAAATACAAGAGAGTATTGTCCATTTAGGAAACTGCAAATATTTGAGTTGTATCCAGAAGGAAGGATACAGAGAGAAAATATCCAGAGACAACGGTGGAGAAAAGAAACAGAAGTCAGACCATGATGCTCCCTGTGTGTCATGCTAAGCAGTTGAAATCTATCCTGGAAGCAGTGGAGAGCCACAAAGCATAGAAGTAAAGCGTGACATGGAGAGAATGTGCTCACATTTCAGAGCAGTCTCGCCAGCTAATGAAGATCAGTGGTCTCCAAACCTTCTTATTATGTACCACATTAGTGAAAACTGGGGGCATGCCCCACAACTTGCATATAAATTTATTAGTATATTCATTTATATATCCATAAATGACTTTACTAACAATATATCCATGTAAAACAAATAAAAAATCTTTAAAAATAATGATATACAGTTAACTTAGTCATAATTGTAAATATTAGCTAGTTTAAAAAACTTTTTGCATCCATTTAAAAATTATCACTAATAATATTTTTAGTAAAAAGTATGAAATTAAGTACTTTATTAATTGGAAAATATTAGTAGATATTTTGGGGAGAGAGCAATTTAAAGGTCTGATTCAATATTCACTCTATTTGTATACCAGTTAATTTTATGATGGACGGTTCTCTTAGCTGAAAAAGACACCTCAAAAAAACACATGGAACCATGACAGAAGCCACCTTTGGCTGTGATTACTGAATAGTGACATTCACTTTTTAATTCCAACCACTAATTTCATATTTGTGAAATTGAGCTTATAAATTTCCATCTTCTTTTATGTACTCAGTTTGTACTTGAAAACTATTTCGAGAATATGGCAGTTGTATATTTTTAACACAGGTGTTTATACACTTACACACAAATCTGTTTCTTTGGAAAATTTTCAGATTTAGAAAAAAATTCCATCTCTAAAATATTGCCTGGCTGGTGTAACTCAGTGGCTGAGCTTCGACCCCTGAACCAGGAGGTCACGATTCAATTCCCAGTCAGGGCACATGTCTGGTTGTGGGCTTGATTTCCAGTAGTGGGCGTACAAGGGGCAGTTAGTTGATCGATGATTCTCTCTCATCATTAATGTTTCTATTTCTCTCTCCCTCTCCCTTCCTCTCTTTGAAATCAATTTTAAAAAATATATTTAAATGAACAGATATTATATGTGGTACACATATTGCTTTATATGTATTATATATTTAATACTTAAATATATTTTACATATTAGTATATTACATATAAATATAGTATATCATATTAAAACATTATTATATAAATATGTTACATATGTTTATATAAATATAAAATATAACTAAAACAAATGAAAAATTAATATTCAGAGTATTCTTTCCATAGCATCAGTTTCTTTCAAAAGTTCTTTCATTTCTTACTGTTTGTTATTATGTCACCTTTAACATGAAATGACATATTAAATCTGTTTCTTTTTTTAAAAAAATATCTGCTGGGTAATAAATTACTGACATATATTTTCATAGATGATTGCCAATGTAGTATATTTCTCTCTTTGTAATAGAACACTGCCTAACATATTTAAGTTAGATAGTACTTAAGTATTTGCTATAAGATGAAGAGTGAATTTGGTTCAAAATATTTTTATGGTCATCAACAAAGAATTATAAAGAATTACCTTGTTAAGACAATATCCATTAGTCTAAGAGGGAAAATGCAAATGTGTAACCTCCTGCTAAATGCAAGTCTTTTCTGTTGTAATTCTCTTGTCTTGAGGACCAGGAACAATAAAATATATTTTAAATACTCCCCATTCTAAATTGAGGTGCTAGCTAGCTCACCTATAAAACATGTGCTAGGAGGTTTGAAACTAACTCTGTAATTATTAGTTCATTACCTACAATTGGACTATATAATAGAAGATAAGAAGTTTTAGAGGGAGGATAAAAGGCTGGTGAAAGGGATGTCTGTGGGGACCCTGGATGGCATAGTTCAGTGGTTAGAGCATGGGCCTGAGCACCAAAGGGTCACAGATTCAATTCCCAGTAAAGGGCACTCATGCACCTGGACTGCGGGTTCAATCCCTGCTCTAGTCGGGGTGTGTGTGGGAGGCAACCAATCGACATGTCTCTCTCACATTGATATTTCTCTCTCCTCTGTATCTCTCCTCTTCCTTCTCTCTCTTCCACTCTCTCTGAAAAAGCAATGGAAAACATATCCTTGGGTGAGGATTAACAACAACAACAAAAAGCGTCTGTAGGAAGAATTGTCAGTGTTTCATGAGGCCCTGTCCCCTCGTGGGGCAAGATAATGAGGGTGCCCTTAAGCCAAGTGAAGGATATTTTAAGAGAATTACTGGACACTTTGAGGAACTCAGGTCTTTGAGGAACACGGAAACTCATATTCACACATTCCAGGTAGTCTGATGTCAGAGCAAAGAGAGGTGGCTGCTTTGGGAAAGGCTCTCACCCTGACCTGCTAAGCTAAGGAACGGTGAGTTTCCCAAGGGTCAGACTGGGTCATCTTGAGAGAATAAGGGACCTGCCGAGGCACCCAACTCAGAGGGACCATGGGAAGTGGAAGAGAAAATTAGTGAAGAGGGCTGAGGAAGGGAGACATTTTATATTAGATGATGACAGCTTGGAGATTATTAGACTGAATCAGAAATTTTATTACCTGATAACGAACACACTAAGGGACCTGTCCCAAATTGTCTTCCTGAGTAAGGAAAACAAGCCACAGCAGATTTGCAAGGACAGTTACATCAGAGAAGTCTATTCACCTCAACTGGGTGCACAGGGAACATCAGAATCAATGCACTATGACAACCAGCCTGGTAAAATGTCTGTTTCTTGAAATTAAAAGTCCTGGATATTTATTGAGTAGCTACTCAATAAATGCTTATTATTTGATTGAGGACCATAAGTACTTTAATGATCTTTATTCATGTAGTGTGTTCCTGGCAGAATCTACAACTCAAACTTATATTGAATACACTGGATCACATAGCTTCTGTCCTTTATGGCTTATTTTCCATTGGAGAAAACTTGTTTTCCTCAGCACAGACCAAATAATGAGGGCCATAAAGCTTGCTCTTTATAAAGCATTTAGAGTAAAATAATTTAGTTCCCTGAGTTTGTACATTTCCCCCTACAGAACCAAGTTTTCTTTGGTAGGTTGTTCAACTAAATAATGTTGTAATGAATAATGAATAACAGCAATCTACTGCATACAAGTAGATTTTCTCAGACAGTTGCATATGGTAGGAAAGTGTTTTCAGAAAGAGTAGGCCTGGGGAATATTCAGACTGTTCAATAATTCAAGAGCAGAAAGATTGAAACTTTCTTTTGATTCGATATTGTTTGGAGGCTAGTGTGGCTGGACAGGGAATGGATATGAACTTTTAAAGAACTGGAAATTGTATTTAGATGGAACAGTCTACAAGCATAAATCATAACTTAATATTTTGCCTAAGTTAAATAAAAATAATTCTCATTTAAATTCCACTCTTCCTTCAGGACCCAGCATAAGCCCCTCTTCCTCTGAGAGGATCTCTGGCCTTGGTTACAACAATGCAGTGGTCCCCCTCTGGGCAGCTCCCACCCGCCTTATCTACACCACACAGGTGTCACTTTGTGGCTTTATCTTGAATTGCTGGTTTCTGTTCATCTGCTAAGAGTACTGTTTCTCCTACTTCTTTTGTTTGTTTGGATATATTTTAGCAGTAAAAGACTACTCACATATTTCTCTCTAGTACCTAAACCCTACTATGTAATTGAATAAGTCTAGAGTTGTTGTTTTTTTATTCGATTCTCCCCCAATTCTTTTCGTTAGTGTTGTCTTTGGGTGGGTATTTTGGATTTGCACAGAGGCACTGAAAAAGGCACTGAAAGGGAGGAGGGAGAGAACTCCATGTGTCCATGTATAAACAAGGTGGTTGAAAGCCTCAGGAGTGAGTAAATATGGCTCCACCAGGCAATAGCCAAATGGGATCTTCTAGCAATTTTCTAAATGTGCCACCTACTTAAAACAAGTTGGCAAACCTAATTCATGCCTACCTAAACATCACGAAAAGCTGGCAGATAGAAAGGGGAAATTTATAGAAAAAAATATTCTGAGATGAAAATAAAATATATAAAAAAATTCAATAATTGCCCAGCCGGCATGGCTCAGTGTTTGAGCATCAACCTATGAAGCAGGAGGTCACGCTTTGATTCCCGGTCAAATCATATGCCCAGGTTGCGGGCTCCATCCCCAGTAGGGGACATGCAGGAGGCAGCCAATCAATAATTCTCTTTCATCATTGATGTTTCATCTCTCTCCTTCTCCCTGTCTCTCTAAAATAAAAAAAATTATATTAAAAAATTCAATAAGTAACTTCATCCTCAGTTTATCTAAACTACTATAAATTGAACGCCTCCTCATTTACACTCTACATACCAGCCAAAGTTCAAAGAGAACAACAATTTTCCAATTATTAGATTATTATTATCATTTAAAAAATTAATCATGGTGATGCAATTGTTATATTTTCCCCAAAATTGATTTGTCTTCCATCTACAGTTAACATAATGCCTCTATAATGCCCAAAGCAACTCAATAGAAATAGCATGTATACACACAGACATACCTATGTGTACATACCTGTTGTACATTTTAAACCAGCCAGTTTAATTTCATGTCAAGATGGTTACCAGTATTTGTTTTGCAAACAAAAAATTATAGAGCATATTCTGAATTGTTCACATTTCAGTTACTGAAGTATGATATAAACTGCTTTAGACTGTAAACCTTCCAGGCCAGAGCCCATATTTCTGGTGTAGATCCACAAAGGCTGAGCTGAGTGCTCATCACACAAAAGGCTCTTCCTAATTGTTGAAGCCTGAATAGTGAGCAGGACAATCATAGATGGGGAGGAAACGTGTCATTATTCTGA